>NW_022170249.1:48103668-48178913 GCF_008802855.1 Photinus pyralis
CAATGTACAAACAAAGGATGATTCTTTCTTTAGACTTACATTTGAAAATTGGTCCAGATTTGATGTAAATTTGTGTTGAAAAACACCAACATTGATGAAGTTTGCTGAAGTATCAAATCATAATTAAAATAATCTAAAAAATCTAACTCGAAACATCTCATTTCTTTAAAATATAAAAAAAAGTTTGCTTATATATTTATTAGTTAAGTAGCAGTTAGTCTGCTACGGTACACTTGTACTCGTTCCAAATTCAGCCCGTCGGATCAGCCTTAAATTTGAGAATTTTGGTAAAATATGTGCAAATGCCATAAAAGTTTTAAAATGTCCAAAGTATCCACTTGAGATCAAAAAATGTTGAACGTTGACCATTTACAAAAAATTTAGACCTTAAAAAGACAATGAATTTAGTATATACTTTGTGTCCTCCTACTATTATGTATAAAAATCACAATACAGACACGTATTTATTACTGATGCCATAAGGAGTTCCTTTTTTGCTGTTGTCAGTTTGATTTTCAGATTTTTGTATTTACGAAAGGTGAAATATTGTGTTTGATTTACAATAAAATAAACTCTTCGTCTATTAGGATTGTAATATTTAAAATCTTAGAAAATTGTGCACAAAATTCTTTTTTTTAAGTAAATCTAACTACCTAATTAAAAAATAATACAAAACTTACCAGCACCACGTGAAACCGATCTTCTTCAATACTCAAAACTATTTTTTCACACGGGTTTACACCAAACTCAAAAACCGTGTTCAAGCCAAGTATTGATCCGAAAGTTAAAAAAAGGCCGTAGAATCGTTAACCAAAAATCAAAGTTCGTATTCGCGCCAAAATATAACAAGTAGCAACATAAAAAGTTTCAAAACAATTACACCACCAATGACCAAACGAGCCATCAAACGTTCTGTTAGGAAGAAATGAAGCTAACAACTCAGTCAATCAAAAATGTCATTTAAATTAGATTATATATTACCTTCTTTTGTAATACAAGAGTTAAGGTGGATTTTCCATATGTCATGTCTGAAAATATAGAAGTCATTAAATCATTGTGAATATAGGATTTATTTCCTTTGGATGTCAAATCCTTTGCAAATCACCCTTACTTTATTCAACCTTATGTTAATTACCTATTCATATTTTAGTTAACAGGTATTTGAGTGCTATTATTCTACCCCCTTTATGTAGGTATACACAGGTATTACAAAAAAAATTAAAATTAAGCAAAATTCATTTTATGAACTGCTAGCCCTGTTACCTCCGAGGATTAATAAATCTTATGGGGCGAATCCTACGGGAGCGGAATCGCGGGGGGCGAATCTTCCAGAAGCGAATTTGTCGGGGGCGAAATTGCCGGGGGCGAATTTTCTGGGGCGAATCTTACGGAGGAGAATAGTCCGGGGGCGAATTTACTTGGGGGCGAGTTTTCTTGGGGGCGAATTTTCCGGGGCGAATTTTCTGTGGCGAAGCTTACGGAGGCGAATAGTCCGGGGGGCGAATTTAATTGGGGGCGAGTTTTCCGGGGCGAATTTTCTGGGGCGAATCTTACGGAGGCGAATAGTCCGGGGCGAATTTACTTGGGGAGCGAGTTTTTCTTGGGGCGAATATTCCAAGGGGGCGGACATTTTCAGGGCGAATTTACCGGGCGAATTTTCGGGGGCGAATCGATGCTGGATTTATATCCATTAAATGAGTGACACTGACAGATTCGGCAACCTCTTTAAGAATATCATCATTATGTGCAGTGTAGATTATTGGGTTGGAAATATTTCGGTAAGTTTGATTTGTAAAAATTTTACCGCGCTGTCCATTTTAGTTTGAAAAGGTTCATCGACGTATCCTTCTGCAACGGCGCTCGACTTCCAACCGCCGTGTTTCTTTAGTTGAATTAGGTCTCATCCAGAATCAACTAATAAACACGCAGACGACCGTCTAAATGCGTGTCCGGTATAATTGTCGGGATTTGGTAAATTGAGGTAGGTACTTAGCAATAATTGATGGAATTTTAGAAAAGGTATTTATACCGACAACTTGGGTTTTGCAATTGCCGTTTCAATATTGTAAGAAAAAGTGTTTAGTTTTTATATTTTTTGGTCTTTGAGATTTATACTTCCGGTAAATATCGATTAAATTGAGGTTTTTCAGATTTGTTTCGCCAATTACGGTAAATCGACGTTGAATATGTGTTTTTTAATCCGGAATAGTAATCATAAGCACATGTCCGGTATCGTTAATATCTTCCACAGTTATCTTGTATAGTTCTTCACGGCGGAGGGCATCCGCGATTCCAAAAATGAGAGCAAGCTGTAAACGACAATACATCATGAAGCGTATACTTAATGGTTAAATTGTTAATACCTTATGCATAAGATACTGTTCATCAGGAGCATTGTGAAGGAACTTGTACATTTCATCTCGAGAAAATGTCCTTGATTTATTGGGTTTGTGGCCAACGGACCTGTTCTTCAAATAAGCAATTAGCTTTGAGTACTCTCCTACCTTACTAACAGGGCGTTGAAGGTAAAAATCAAGGACACGTATTCTGATATAACAAAGATATCCCTTGGAACGCCGCAAGGAGGAGTATTAGGCCCTTTACTCTTCCTCTTATTCATTAACGACCTACCCGAATTCATAACAATTGGCATGACATTTGTTTACGCCGACGACACGACCATTGTTGTGAGCGACCATTCTGCAGAATCCGTCTTCTACAAGGTCCAAACAGTACTCCGCCAATTCGACTCGTGGTGCATCAAAAACGGCTTGATCATCAACTACAATAAATCTGCCTTCCTCGAAATCCACTCCAGGCATTCAATAATCAATCGGCATAACTTCCATTTCACAATCAACGGCATCAATATACCCTGTTTAAGGTCTTCTATGTTCCTCGGCCTGCTAGTAGATGAGACTCTCTCCTGGACTTATCATGTGGATGAGGTGTGTAAGAAAATAAGCAAAGCGCATTATCTAATCATGGTCCTGAAAAATTCATTAAGTGAAAGTGCTTTGTTAAGTGCCTACTACGCGATGGTGCATTCTGTCATATGCTATAATATTGCCGTTTGGGGCTCCACGTCAAACTGGGAACGGGTATTCATTTTACAAAAGAGGGTGTTACGTCTAATTTTTAACTTGAAATACAACGAAACATGTAGAGTTGTATTTCGAAATTACAAAATTCTTACTTTCTTCTCGATCTATGTCTTGAACTGTGTTTCGTATGTGAACAGACGCAAACATCACTTCATGACCCACAAAGACGTACATGATTATGATACTCGACACCGGGAACGCCTGCGACTGGATAAGCCAACTCACTCGTTCTACAAGAAGTCACCAGAATATAAATCGGCTAGCTACTATAACGCTCTTCCCGAATCTGTAAAATCGGCTGCGACGTATTCACAATTCAAGAAAAGGGCCAAGGATTTTCTTACGTCAGGTGTCTTTTACACCGAAGCCGAGCTGTTAGGTATTACCGTCAAATAATAATTTTTTAGAGCCCTATTGATACGTTGACTTGTAAATAACTATTATAAATAGTTTTTTTATTAATAAACCGACTTGACTTGAGTATTTCCGTATATCTACATTATTATTGATTAACAGTGTAGCCTTTAGTTTAGAATAGGTCGACCAAAGTGTTGGCGGCTTCCATTGTTTTGATTTTTCTTCCAAATAACATAATAACACCCTTTCACTAAAATTTCCAACGTGTTTTTCGGTTCTCCATTTCATAAATAAATCATATTCCTTCAAATATTGGTCCTTGGACTTTTCGGGTAACAGATTGGAGGTGGCGATACCTGCCGCGTTCACAATTTCGTCGGGGGTGCATGAAAAACTCGCATCACTGTCCATTTCCATCGTTCAAGCACACAAATTACACAAAACACAGCGAGATGAACTTAATACGTACTTTGTAATTTTAACAAATGTCAGCGAGTATCATAGCAACGGCGGCCTCCTATGTTTCTTGTCTAAATAGTTTGCGTTAAAAAAATGACACGTTACGTTACTTTTTTTCACTTATAATTGCACAAGAGGTTTGTATTTTACCGAGTAAATTTGGGTTGTTTAGGTAATGAAAATCTGTTGCCTAGCAATTAGACGAGAAAAACTGTCAACTAATAAAAATGCGACACCGCAGGTGGAGCATTTTTAGGTTTTTTAGGTTGACAGTTTTTCGAGTCCAATTGCTAAAAGGAAACAGATTTGAATTGCCACAACCCAAATTTATTCGGTTTAAATACAAACCTCGAGTGTAATTCGGCAGGACAATTTAACGAACAAGAAATTCACCAAACTAATCAATTATTGACAGACGTCAAACTAGCCATATGGGAAAGGATAATGCGATAATTTGTTCGAAAATGAATAAGTGAAAAAACCACTAGTGCATTTGTCGCTGGAAAAGTTGCAGGTAACTTTTGCCGCTGTCAAAGTGACAATTGCACTGCGGCTTATGCGATTTTTTATACATGAGTTGAATTGTCACTCAAATGCGTTAAAAAATGATTCGCTACGGCACTTTTTTTCACGCTACTAGCGGACGAAACAAACGCATCCTTTATGAACGCAAATTGATGGAAAATGTTGTACTTTATTTTACGAACGTGAAAAAATATAATTAATCCCTTAATCACTGCTTCTTGTGAAGATAAGCCAGAAAACTCTGAATCTGTAATCGAAGATTTAATGAAAACTAGAACATTCCCACCTCTGCCACAGATGAAAAATTCGAACACCCGACCTCCGACTATGTAACGCGACGCTCTACCAGCGAGCTACATAGACGGTAGACGGTAGACATGTAGCAATTTGCATTTCTAACCGCGATTATTATACTCTAGATTGCTCATTCCCTTTCAGCCTCCTCACAGTTAAATAATATCCCAATTCGGGCCAAAGTGAAACATCCGCATTTTCATCAATCTAAAAAAATTCCTGTATAGGGTATTCCCCTTACAAAACACTTTTCTCTGCCATAACCTTTCTTGCCAATGTGTCGGTTATAAAGTTGTTTGCAAATTCCCCATATATTTTCGATGGGATTGAAAACGCAATGGTAGGGAGGCAATCGTACTAACGCATGTTCATTTTCTAATGCTATCTCATTAGCAGCATACCGTTTTGAAGGCTTATTTCTGAGTTCACAAATTTTTAGGCTCGAAACTAAAAGTATTACTACCAATAAACCATGCTGCACGGAATTCAAAGAAATAAACCTTGCGATTTCACTTTTAATGCATCGTTTTGAAACGGAACATTTTTGTAGTGTAGCGATGCCAGTAGTTGTGATTTAGTCCAGGAAGAAGTCCATGGTAATCTGGATCATTTGTTTTTAAAGCAAAAATTGAAGATACTCCAGTAACAAAACCATTCATGTTTTCGGTATGTAAAACCACATATCTTAAATAGTTATAAGATCATATTCTTCTCAACCAGTATGTTACCTGAGTCCCTCGGGAACGTTTACTGCTTATGCAGTTCTATCAAAAGAAGTGACCAAATACGTTTTTCCAAAAAGATTGGATGAATTTTTGGATTTTTTTAATATTATTATTTAATTAACATTTGAAAATGAACGTTCCGGTCCAACTGTAGTTTGTATCTTATGGAAAACTCTATTTTAAACAAGTTTCCGACTAGGAGGACTATGACTTTCGGATTTAGGGGATTTTTTTACAAAGAAGAGGTTGGTTTCGTTGAAGGAAGTGACGGAATCACGGTAGTAAACAGTTGTCAAATTTAATGTTTCACACATGAGGAGAAATTAAATTTCCAAGTAAACGACTTATCAATATAGGTCTTTAGTTGAAACAACGAAAGAAATTTTTTATTTCTTTTAATTTGTTTTACCAAACGGACCCAATTTAGATTACAATGATTATATCGACACAAATATATCTACTGTTTCCAAATCGCCTTGGAATTGAAGACCCCGCGGAAAATTTCAAAGATAAGAATCGTTGGGGGTGTTCTTGTGTTGTTTTTTACCAGGAAACTTTCTTTATTTGATACCACTTTTTTATTAGTATAGGATTTATTGAATACAATCGGAACCACAAAGTTAATTTCTTTATTTGTTATAGAAAACGAAAAGTCTTTTTCATACAGTGATTTTAAATAACCTAAAAATGGTCCTTCGAGAAATTTAATGAGTATACATTTAACTTCTCGCTCGAAAACTGCATTACGCACTTTTAACATCAAAATGAAACTTTATTGCGGTATTCGAAGGTAATCATCTTCCAGCAAATAACACTGACTTTACGATTCCCAGTCATAACTGTTCAAAGGGACCTTAAATTAACCACTTCTGATACAACAAGGAAAAAAGTCTCTGGTTATCCAACGTTTCAGGCAAACTCTCCAAAAACAATTCCCCATCTCATTTACCGAGTAACATTTTGAACGCTCACCATGACAAATTATTCCTGAAATTGGCCAAATTTAAATTTTTCATTGGTTAGTTTTGTACTATAAATCCGAAGTGAATTCCGAGTCCCATTTCATTCAAATTATTACCTCATGATGAGCTCATTGATGTAATACTATATCCCCATTAAAAAAAGTCTCGATTCCTCACAGAAAAAACCCCATTCAATATCAATACGTGGATGTAACACATATAATAGTAATAAATGTCTTTGTTGTCAATAGAGCAAATAGCAAACAATAACTTTTTTTTATGGATACATAAGCATGATCAAAAGGTGCAAGTTTCGGGGCAGACACTAGCGCTACTCCTGGTTTTTCACTTGGACCAAAATCACCAACGGGCAGGAAGAAAAATAAAATTAAAAGAAAGAAATAAAATTTACGATATAGTTAGGTTGGTCCACAAAACGTCCAGATTGCCGACAATTGGTAAGAGGTAGGTAGTGGTAGTCAATGTGGCTTACTGAGAATGTAATAGGTACTGTTTACTAGCGGATTTGGAAAGAGGGAATGAGGATATGTTCTTGATGTTATCTGGTAAAGAATTCCATAACTTACAAACATTATACGAAAAAGACCTCTCAAACAGTGATGTTATGTGCCTAGGGGGTCTAAGATAAAAAATATATTTCGTTTACTGCTATCAACCAGATAAATTCTTTACATCATAACTATCAAAATTCGTTTGGGAAGCCACCACAGAACCTTGACATTGTTGACAGATTTAAAATTCTACTTTACTTATTTTTTCGAAAAAATTCAAAAATTTAAATTCAAAATAAAAGCTTCCGTCACATTTTGCTTCCAAAAACATTTCCCTTCACTTTTTGCGACATTCCAAGATGTGTGTGGCGGAGACGACGGAGGAATAGGGTGTCTAAAAACGGTTTCCAATGGTTGTTGCTGTAACTACGTATATTCACGTATATTACAACATAATTATTACATTTTGTAGTGTATAGGATAATGGCAAAAAAAATAATAAAAAATATGACAGAACATTAACATAATGACCCATAGTAGTATGCAAAACCATTCACAATCCTTATACAGACTTGGTCTAATGCTCAATCGATCAAAATTTGTCGGTGTTGCAATAGTTGCTTTGGCACTGCGAACAGTGCAGTAAGTTTCCTCCGCTCGTCGTTGCCTTAAGAGAATCACAATCTTTGGGAGAACACATTCTCCCCGAATAGGCAACGGAATTTGCGTCTCCTAAAAAGAGGTTTTTAAGATTCGTGTATTAGATAACATATTACTTACTTCCGTAATAAAATATGCAATATGCAGGTGCTGTTAAACAAGTGTCAGTTGCGGTAATATTAACAAAGTAACGGCAATTGATAACGTCTTCAGCAGACTGGTTGTATACACCAAAGCAACTATAGCAGGTGGTTGAGGAGGAACCTACGAGTCAATACGTTTGAAGTAATCAATTTGAAAACAGTACAGGGTGCCTGGAACACTGAATATATCTTCAAAAGAACAAGAAGTTTTTATGGTATCCAAAATCATTAAAAATTTGCAACAAGTTGACAAACTTGACATATTTATGTATATTCAGTGTTATAAACAACATATTCACACTGTACATAAAGGCACTCCTAGGAAGTGCCACCCATACGATACGATACGATATGAGGGCAATGAAAGGCATATTAATTAACATTAATTTCAAAATGGAATTATCCCTATATGTCAATACCCCAGAAGAGAAATCGATTCATTTTAAATAAATGGGTTTGCGAGCATTGTACGCAAAATATAAAGTATTTACATAGATCATGATTAATGAATAACATACGTACAGGTTGGTAAACTTGTTTACTATCTCTCTGATCTTCAAGAATAAAGCTATCTCCATTTTACATACTTTAATTGCGAATTCGAATCTAGTAATCTGCCCATATCTCAAGTGATTTATTTTTATTTTGTATCACAGGGTCTGAACAATTTTGTTATGTACAAATATGAGGAAAACCGACCGAGTGTATACTCTGTAACTGGAGGGGCATCGATAACCAAAATCGCGTGCCGCCTAACATAGGCTGTGGTAGGTATCTTCATTCTTGTCTGGCACCTCCACTCATCTCTCTCGTCACCGCGACGTCCCTGCAACAGTGGTTTACGGGCGATGCCATTCCAGTTCAATGATTACAAGCAACCGATTTAGGTGTGGTGACAATCATAGGGATGTTAGATCTTTCAAAAGCATTTGACACGATTAACTATCAGTTTGTAAGGCCAACCCTTGTTCATTGCGAGTTTGATCAGCAGAATGTCACCCCTATCACGCACGATCGCCCATACTGATCCATCTTAGAACCTATCTTACATATTATATTCTACTAAAGTTATGCCAGTAAAGGCCTAATTGAATGTATGTACCTGGGTATCTTTTGTACATCCATGACACTTAAATTGATTAGTCCTTCAGCTTAATGAGGTCACGGAATTAGTTACCTGTGGCCGTTAATAATGCGTTGGAGCACAATCTATGTGTGTAGTTTCCGACTTACAATAGTTACATTAAAAATTATCAAAGTCCTCGTTTGAGATCGAAGGGACTTCAGCGCATTTTTGTGTGGCAGATCAGTATTCTATTAGCCACTTTCGACTCAACCATCAATAACAGATCTTGTCGAAGGCTACTACATTCACTAACCGCTTCCCACTTTCCTCGTGCACCCGCAATTCGCTTTTAAAGATTTGACTCCACCATCAGTGAGATCGTGTCGCGGGCTACCACATTCCCTTTTACGGTACCCACTTCCGACGTCCCGTTCACCCGCAATTCGCGTTTGAAGATTTGATTCCACCATCAGGAAGATCGTGTCGGGGGCTACCACATTCCCTTTGACGGTACCTCCTTCCGACGTCCCGTTCACCAGCAATTCGCGTTTGAAGATTTGACTCCACCATCAGTGAGATCGTGTCGGGGGCTACCACATTTCCTTTGACGGTACCCCCTTCCGACGTCCCGTTCACCCGCAATTCGCGTTTGAAGATTTGACTCCACCATCAAGAAGATCGTGTCGGGGGCTACCACATTCCCTTTGACGGTACCTCCTTCCGACGTTCCGTTCACCAGCAATTCGCGTTTGAAGATTTGACTCCACCATCAGGAAAATCGTGTCGGGGGCTACCACATTTCCTTTGACGGTACCCCCTTCCGACGTCCCGTTCACCCGCAATTCGCGTTTGAAAATTTGACTCCACCATCAGGAAGATCGTGTCGGGGGCTACCACATTCCCTTTGACGGTACCTCCTTCCGACGTCCCGTTCACCAGCAATTCGCGTTTGAAGATTTGACTCCCCCATCAGTGAGATCGTGTCGCGGGCTACCACATTCCCTTTTACGGTACCCACTTCCGACGTCCCGTTCACCCGCAATTCACTTCTATTGGCGACACGAGAAAGAGAGACAGCGATTCGAGATTTACGAAACGTTAAACCGCGTGAGTTCGCAACGGAAGGTAAAAGGCGCCTGACTACTTCTCGAAGACGCGCGCGCCCCCTCGCAAAAGGTCGTTAATTTCGCCCCTATGACAAAAAACAAAATTCCGCCACGCAGGAGTTGTGCGCGTTTACAACATCTTTCCGACGACACCAATTTCAAAAGAATCGGACCAAAACTGTAGTAGAAGATAGGAAAAAACTAAAAAACCTTCACGTTAGTATACTACGCTCGAGGATGACGCCCAGATGTCGCCAACCCCACATCATGTAGTAATGTCCCTAAGGTTGACAAATTTCACGGCCCTGTAGATACACGTACACCCGTTGCCTTTCTACAAGAGTTCTTCTACGCGCCCACATTTGCTGCCAGCCAGCCAGCCAGCCAGCCATCCTGCCAGCCAGCAAGCCAGCCAGCCAGCCAAAGTGAGATTAAAAGCTACTTTTTACAAATAAATTTGCAAAAATGCGCTAAAAAGTATTCAGCACAGCCGCAAAGAGTGGGTACCCTTTGATATATATTAATTGTAAATGCTTCAAGTCTGAGGGCACTAAAGTAGTATTTACAAGTTCATGAGTGGTAAACTAGCAGCAAATGAAAGCCTCCAATTGGAGACTGTTTGTGCAAAAAATGATAAACGTGTCTTTACATACCTGAGGCAACACCTACGCACATGAGACCAAATGAAGCCAATACAAATTTAAAATTCATGATGATAGTACTCGTCAATGAGGCAGCCTGCACACGCATTTTATACCTGTGTCAAGAGGTTTAAGATAATAGATTTATCTTAAAACAGTTAATGATTTTCGGCTTGTCTTATCATTATCAGTTCTTATAGGTACTTATGATTTGAACACATTTTAGTTTACGTTGCGCAATGTAATTATCTTTCGATACTTTCACTCTTTTGTATTCACTATCTTAATTTTTTCTACCTGGAACTCCAATCAGAACTGTAAAATAAATCTGTAAATTAAAGCAAAAGTAAGACGATGATAATGGAAAATGAGGTTAAAGAACAAAATTAATCGAGAAATACCCGAACAGGTCAAAAGTTTCGAATGTCTGGGAACAATTATGGAATACAATGGTAAAATAAACGAAGAAATAAATTCCAGAATAGAAAAAGTTGGAAGACATGCTTAAAGCGAGAAATGTTTGGAAAAAAAAGGAATCCCTAAGGAGATAATTAAGATACGAAAGTTCAGCATGGACGTTAAGCGAAAAGAACAAAAGCAAATTAAGGCAATGGAAATGGGATACCTCGGAAGAATAAAAAGATGAACCAAAACATAAGGAATATATAAGTAGTAAAGGAATTAAGAGGTTATAGAAAAAAGGCAATCGAGCTGGATTGCGCATTTAACCAGAATGAACGATGAAAGGTTAGCCATAGAAATGTTTAAGGCACGAATACCATAATTACTATGGAAGAGAATAAATCAGATAACATGACAGGTAGTAACTGTAAAATTTCTAAAACTATCGAGAAGAAATCAGAATTCAACAATTTTTACCAAAAAAAACCAGTATATCCTTTTCCTTTGAATGTCGCTTGGAGCTGGGCTATCTGCAGTGTGAGGGACGTGAAAAGGTTTTATTGCATGACATTTAGTGATCAAAGAACACAAAGAAATGTCTAGGTGGCGTTATAGACGTTCCTGTTTGTTAACTCCTTAATCCTCCAGTTTCTGTTAGTCATGTAACCGTACATTTCAGTATGGTCCAATTTTTTTCGATTTTGTACATATGTTACCCGTGTAGGGGCGGGAAAGGATAACAATAGTATTGCATAGCCGATTCTAAATTTGATCTTGAGCACCGAAGGCCATTGAGCGTTAACGGTTGTTAGCTGTACGTGGGTCATTAACCTCATTGTCCGGGAAACTTCACTTCAAAAAGGAACTGACCTTTTCATACCCTTTTGTCTACTGAGACGGAGTCCTCAAATCCGTTAGCTTAAGGCTCCTCTGTAGTCAATCCGCCATATTGGAAAAATAGCTAAACTTTCTTATGAAATGCTGCTTTTGTAGTTGAAGTCTAACAAATTCTCGATAGTGGATATTCTTTGTAATGATGAAAAGAACGGCGGTACTTAAAAAAAGTTTAAATATCGGTCTTAGTTTTTTAGGAAGATCGATGAATAGAAAAATCGTTTTTCGTAAATAACAGCCGTTGTAATGGGAGTAGAAAAACCTACAGCACCAATTTGGAAATCCGACAGTATTTCCTACGGCGGTACTTAAAGATATTATTTCCACCTTAAATGATAATGCATATATTTTAAAAAATTTCAGCTATTTATTTTTTCCGTTTGAGAATATGATGGAATCCCGCAAACTTCACATCAACTTAGCGAATATGAACTGATGATATCATCTCGGATTTTGCCTCTCACATAATAGAGGATCAACCGCGGAATCAACAAATTTTACAACTGAATTCTCAATTTAGGACAAAAAAGCGACGTCATCTTGCTGCACATAAGATGTTCGGAAAAATTCTACATGGGTTGTGCATATATATATATATATATATGGTAAATCGACGTTAACGCACCCAAATACAAATCGACGTACCGGCACCCGGCTTTTGAATGAGATAAAGCTACGTTTAAGCACCTGTATATGAGCAGAATCATATATGCGATGTGGCACCACCTATATATGAAGGTCAACAGTACAGTCGATTTCCGCCCGCGCAGACCATTTGTTTAATGGAATGCGGTTTGACAATAGGGAACCGTTACCTGTCCTGACCCACACTTTTGGACGTTATTTACTTTACTAAGCATACTTTCAGTTTGAGATTCAAAAACATTTTTCTGTTTTCGAGAAATACCTACCCGATGAATGACCGTGTTTATTCCAGATACATTACCAATCCAATGCTGTCCTTCAATTTATTGGAGCCGCTGCATTAATTTGATAAAATGATTAAAATATCTTTTAATAGGAATTTGAATATGATATTTTTAACGTAACCCTTAGTTTTATCGCAGAACGGTATATAATCATTTTTTCTCACGATGGTCATTTTGCAATTTGGAATGTTTCAATAAAGATTGTTTTTTATTAATGTCATTACCAATCAAAGATTTTCTTTTACCAGGATGATTTATTCGAATAAAATAAAGCGTGATATGTTTTAAACTTAACTAATTATTATTTAATTAAGTTCATTTTTACGGTTTAATTGATAATAATCATTCCAAGCCGGTTTTCCACATATTGGTAGATAGGTAAGGTTTACACTTTATAGGTTATATTATAAGTAATTCACGCCTGTGTTCTGTATCCAAAACACTATTTTGAAAACTGAATAACTTTAGTAACCCCAGTGCTTTTGTGTTACCTAGAAAATAATTCTGTAGTTAAATAACCAAAAAAATAAAATTGACCATCGTAAGAAAAAGTACCTCCGCCATTCTGATGGCAAATTCCGCAAATTATAAATTGCGTTAAGCACACTATACATTGCAAATCTTGTGCCAATTTAACCAACCCCATATATTCTGGAAAAAAGCTAGTTGCACCATTTACATCAATGATTAATGGTATCCGATATTTTTTTTAATATCAAGAAACGGCAATTGTTATCTGTTCTTTCGCCCGTCCGTCCGTCCGCACCCAGTTCTGCGGTTTTGAACTACGTTTAGGAGAATGGTCAGAGTAAAATTTGCAAAAAGTTCCTGTTTGAAGAAAGTTGCCTTGGTTGGCCATATTGGTTCAAACTATAGAGATGGCCTTTTTGATTTAAAATCATCTAAGTCTTCCTCGAATCACATCTGATAAGCAACAAGTTCAAAGAGATCGTAAGCGAACAACTTTACTTATCCATCTTCCAGTACATGGATGTTATCTCATTGGATAAAAGCAATCATAAGAACTCTAAAAGTTATTTGCTGATTATTATATGTAACCTAAAAGGTTGTTCGATATTTATAAATAAAATTTACAAAAAGTTCCTTTTTGAAGAAAGTTACCTTTGTTGTCGATATTGGTTCAAACTATAGAGACGACATTTTTGATTTAAAATCATCTAATTCCTCCTCTAATCACATATAAGAAACGCCAAGCACGAAGAGATCTGAAAAATGACTGAACACACTGTGTTTTAGTAGGCTAAATCCATTTTTTTAATAATTTTGCTATACAACGCCCCTAAATAAAGCAAAATGGGTAATGTGGAAAAACGTCTTAACTTAATAAAATGCGAGAAAAAAATGCCTTTTAAAAAGCTCCCAATCTTTATCTTTACTGAACATAAAATTTTGGAAAGCAAAAATAGATTGCAACGCAACCATTGTTGTCTCCGTTTTTTTCTACTATTGCTTTTCGCCCTTAAACCTTATCGAAATCCTACGCCAAAAAAACTTGTCTCCAACCCTGGAATATTCAATCTCGAAAGCTTCGACTCCGAAGATTATCCGTACATACAGTGAGCTCAAGTTGAAAAAGTTATTAAGCTATCTTTTGTAATTAAACGCACAAAAAATCTTACAATTCATTTTCTTTAATTTTATTTTTGGCAACAAATTCCTACAAATAAAATGATAGATGAACGCCTGTCAATATTATCTAAAATATGAATAGATTAAGATAATGTTGGGCAATTAAAGATAAATTAAGAAATCCTTTGATATCCAAAAAAGATTACCATTAAATAGAAAGGTAATGACATCGGTTGTATTATTTCAATACAAACAAAAACCTACCCTATCTATTATGTTACAAAGCAGACTAATTTAATGGGATTTGAATGTTTGATAATTGACATTCTTTTGTCTAATTTGAAATATGTTCCCTCCGAATTAATGAAAGGTATTAAACACTGATTAGTGTTCTAATGCCTTCTCAATTGGACGTTTATTGGTCTATGTTTCTTGAAACGTTTGGTGTTCTTTCCTTATACTTTGGCGCGAATACGGATTTTGATTTTTGGTTAGTGAGTATAGTAGTGTTTTTTTAACTTTTTTTTAATCTGCTGTTTGGCCACGTAGTGTATTGTACTTGTACCTATAGGAAAGTTTTGAACTTTGAAGAAGATGGATATCTACTGTTGTTGGTGTTCAGAGAGCGTAAGTTTTTAAATGTTTACTACCGCATTTTTCAAAAATGGATTATTACGTCCGTCGTGTGAGGGACGAGAGCTCAACTATGGGAAGTAGTGTAAAAGCCGTTTATGTCTTTTTTGAGAGAAATGATTTTTTCTTAATCACTTCGGGATGATGCCCAACTTTACTCAAAATTTTCAATTATGTACCAATTTCGTAGGGGAATCTGCAAAACATATTGACTTAATGCACAGGAACTAGATTTTGTGATCTTTTTGTCATACTACCCTTTTGGTTAAGTTAGTAGAGCAAAATCTTCCTTTATTCATTAGTTTTGTCGCAGAAACTGCAAAATGCATTGACCTAATGCACAATAACTACCTTAGTCTTGGTAAATTTTGTTAAAAACGCAGCAAAAAAGCGCTACCGGAATAGGCAGGGGCAAGAAACTAACCCACGTATAAAAATGCCTATCGTCGTCCACACATGTTTAATTAATCAGTTGATAGCTTCGCTTACACATTTGTTCAAAACTTTCAAAGTTCTTGAATACCTACTGCGTTCAATTACGGTTTCTACTAATTCCTGATGAAAACTTCTTTTACATTCCTGGACCTATACACTTACTGCATTCTTTTCATTTATGAAGAATTCGGAAGATGTACAACAATTCGAAAACTTACCTTGCAGATTTATTCCAAAATACTGTATAACTCAAAAGGATGTATCTATTTTGATCAAGCAAGTCTTTTGGTTTTGGATAATGTGGTCACCGATAACCAGCCACCAGTTTCTTCTCGTGAAACTTCTGCCTGGTGGTAAGTTTTTGGCGATTTATTATAACCGATATTGGGTAATCTGTAAATGAATGTTTAGGTAATTTGTACCAGCTTATTGTTTTGGTTTAATCGATTACCATGGCCCAACTTTTAAAAAAATGGTAAACTATGAAAATTGAATTATACAGATTTGTATAACTCAATAGGTTGCATCTATTTAGAACAAGCAAGTCTTTTGGTTCCTTGTACAGTGGTCGCCGATTTCCATTCGCAGTTTCACGAGGGGTCTAGTAATAAGCTTCTGGCGATTCATTAGAATCAGCTTTCTATTGATATTCTGTAGTCTGGAAATGAATGTTTAGGTAGTTTGTACCAGCTTAATGTTTTGGATTAATCGACTACCATGGCTCAACTGTTCAAAAAATGGTAAATTACGAACATTCAATTATACAGATTTGTATAACTCAACAGGTTCTATCTATTTAGAAGAAGCAAGTCCTTAGATTTTGATACTGTGGTTCCCGATAACCGTCCAGCAGTTTCACGTGGTGCCTGGTAATCAGTTTTTGGGGATTTATTAAAATCAATAGGTTGCTAATGATATTCGGTAGTCTAGAAATGAATGTTTACGTAATTTGTACCAGCTTAATTTTTTGGATTAAACGACTACGATGGCCCAACTTTTCAAAAAATTTTAAATTATGAAAATTGAATTATGAAGAGTTGTATAACTCAAAAGGTTGTGTCTATTTAGAATAAGCAAGTCTTTTGGATTCTGATACTGTGGTCCCCGATAACCGTCCAGCAGTTTCACGAGGAGCCTCGTGATAAGTTTTTGCGATTTATTAAAATCAGAGTTTTTAATGATATTCTGTAGTCTGGAAATGAATGTTTAGATAATTTGTACCAGCTTAATGTTTTGAATTAATCGACTACCATGGCCCAACTTTTCAAAAAACGGTAAACTATGAAAATTGAATTATGCAGAATTGTAAAACTGAACAGGTTGTATCTATTTGGAGAAGCATGTCTCTTGGTTTCTGATGATGTGGTCGCCGACAACCATCTAACAGTTTCCGAATTGCCTGGTGATAAGTTTTTGGCAATTTACTAAAACCAGTTAGGTTTCTAATAATATACTTTAGTCGGGAAATTAATGTTTCGGTAATTTGTACCAGTATAATGATGTGGATTAATCGACTATCATGGTCCAACTTACATTATAGTATAGATCTGCCACCATTAACTAATTAAAACTTCCTTGACTACTATTTTTTAAATTGTGGCGAGAATCGGCCGTTATGCTATACAATTTCCAAAATAAATGATCATCATCAAATTCATATCAGTAATAGAAATCAACATATCGATTTTGACTTTGCTATCAATCAACAATCCTTACACGTGTAATTCATAAATTGGGTTTCAAATACCAAAATTACGAATAAAAAAATAATCTTACAGTGTACAATGTGGCCAAACTTACTTTTAATTTTAAGAGTAGTTTGAAAGCATGCAATAATGTCACCTTATAAACAAATCCAATTAACGATCAGCGTAATTAAACTGACGCGCAAAATCTAACTGCAGTAGGGAGTTGATCATGTTCTATAAATTTAAAAGGGTAAATATGCAAAGACGTATTCTCAAAGGTTACCTAACAAATTTTTTCTAACGGTCAATGTTAGATCGATCTTCCTTAGAAACGCCGCTAAAAAGTTCAGTAGTGTTCGACTCTTTGTAATTGTAAAGTAACCTTAGGAATATTAGCAAAATAACCTTTTTATATGAAGTGCGCATTGCAATGCGAAAGCTTGTAATCAATTCATTGTAGGGAAAATTGCGTTTGTTAACAAAGACGACAAACGATGTCCTTTAAACGAGAAATATAATTTCTAGCAACTCGTCGACAAAATAAAGTACGTAGGTAGACAACTGGGGTCATAAAAGGGGAGCTATAATCGGTGAGAAGCGGTTGACCTTGCCTGCAATGCATGCTAAAATTCCACGGTGCCACAACGTAAATGGTGCCAGTTAGACAATTTGTAAATATTTCCGACCGCAGCGCCGCCTTAAGACATACGCGTGTAACCAAAATCGCGATTCTATAGGTATATGGTCAAAGTGGCACCCTCGCCATACTTCGTTTTTAGAGTCCCATAGGGTGCCTGAACGTAAATATAGTCGAAAACGTTGTGGCACCTTAAATTGGTGCCACTACGCATATATGGGTGCCACAACGTCTATATATGCTCATTATTGGTGCCACTTGAACGTGTTTCCTATATATATATATATATATCAATAATAGATATATATATATATATATATATATATAAGTATAACGCTAAATGTACAATTATTATTTTTTGAAAAGATAAGAATTTATTTAAAAATTGGTATATGTTATACTCTTTATCATTGTAACAGAATTTTAAATGTTAGCTACCATTTTTATAAAAAAAAAATACATTTTTTGTTGTTGTTCACCAGGTTGTTCACCCTTATTGTATAAGAAAATAAAGAGATTTATTTTAGGTGTTCGAAGTGCCGGTTTATTAGGTTCTACCATACCTAAGTCCTAAGTGAATTCATTCATGCACATGTCTATCTAATAACTATAAAAATCTATAAATCAGTAAAATTGATTAGAAAAACTCACAGGAAATAAAGGGGTAATTAAAAATGTTAACAAACAATGCTAATCTAGTCCACTAATGACCTAAGAACCAGGTAATTTACAGAAGGTGTCATTATAGAAAAATCCAGTAAATGCACTGAATAAGTAATTTACTCAATAGTAAAAGAGATAGGCATTTGTGCATCTCCGTTCAAATATTGTACCTACAGCTTTTCGCTAAACTTGTTTACATAATATTAGTCCTTGACCATTATACATGGTCTATTGTGTTTAACAATAAATGAAGAGAATATGTAAACCTGGAAAGGATAGAGAAACATCGTTGGTCTCACTCAAGGAGTAGGTACATCGTCTAGAGATGTGTATTGTTGGTGGTCTAACCCATTGCAATAACATTGAAATACAAATTGACTACAGAGTCTCAGTTAATTTCATAGTGGAGCGCAGTAGGTTATATAACCCGCTCTTCGTGTATATGAAATAATCATGGCATGGATAGCGTACGCTGAGTAATCGTGGACCAAAGAGAGCCGAGCTCTCACGGTGCTTGCCGAATGCCTTCGGGAGTGTGCGTCGTAGAAGGGACGACTCGAATAAGGCTCGTGTATATCAATGGTATGGCGATAGTCAGAAGGAACGGATATTTTTGGTTTCTTTCTAGAAGGATTCCGTAAATATTTCCGTTTCTTGTTTCAAGATTCGAGCACACAAAGTAAAAGTTTAGATAATGGCCTATCCTGGACCACTTTTATTGATTTGTTATCGATCTTGGGAGCGCTATCATGAACCAAGCTTAGTGTCCTGTTATTGGTTGATTATCAATTTTGGAGACATGTTGCGTGTTATTGATTTTAAGACGTGTATAGTGGAAGTGGTATGTTTCCTCCTCGTGTTAATGGGTTAACTTCCAAGAAAATGGATCTCGGTACGTTCACTCCACGCAGGGATAGAGACTATTCTTAATTAATGGGTTATTGACCAATTAGGGGGAGGGTGTCATTGACCACTTTGACTGCAATTGTTGTAGACTTGGAGCTAAAGGTCGGTGTCTTCAAAATACGGCGGAGTAATTGACCACAATTGGGAGACAATACCCTGGAGCTCTCACGGTGCTTGCGGAATTTCTTCGGAAGTTTGTGTGTTAGAGGGAGATAGGTAATAGGGCTCTTGTATACAGTATTTTGTTACCGTAGAAGTTTGTCGGTGTTGCAATGGGAGGTGTGCGTCGGAGTCTTTTAATCTGTGTGAGTGAGGCTGTCGTGTCGTATGAGGCGACTAAACAACAGTAAGCCAGCCGCAAGTGTGAAAGGTGGTTGTGAAATAGGGTTTGTGACTTCTACTTTTCGATTGTGACTAATTTCTGTAGTGTGATATAGCTGTACCAAGGGGAAACCTGGGGACTACTTTGGGATCGTGTTGTGAGGCGGTCTCGGGTACTCGCGATTTTGTGGGATTTTATTTTGTAAAAGACCAGTGGGAATTTGATCCAGGCACCGTAGGCGATGCAGTGCTAGGTAAAGATATATAGGTGGCGCAGAATGGGATTGTGAATGTTAATATTTTATTTTCATAAATTTTAGGTTCAGGTGGATGCTGCCCCTGTTTCAAGTCTAATATATTTTATTAGTTAGCTAGGGCAGTGGCGTCTCTGGCTACAGTTTTTTGTTTGCAGCGTCAGAGTTGGGCTATATGCCAATATTTTCCTCGTTTAACTAGACACGGTCCAAGGACACTGGGCGAGCATTTATTTTTTAATAATTTGGTAATTGAAGTTTGGTTTAGCGAGTGATTTCTTCTCATTTCGGGTCTGGGGTCGCAATTTTTGGTAGTTGCGCGGTTTTAAATTTGGATCATGCACGGTATTAAGGATAGTATCATTATTTGGCAGGATTATTAAATAATATTAAGAAAAGAATTGGTCCTTATATAAACACATGCACATAATTATGAAATATTTGTAATAAACAATCTACATAAATTGGTGCCATTTAATAAAACAAGCGAAATATCCACTTTACTACATAATAACTATAAAAGATAATTTTCCTCTAGTAACTAACTAATTAACTTATCCAATCAAAAACCAATTTACATTTACAATGTTTATAGAAAACAATGATCACAACACCTTCTTTTGTTAACGTTTATCAAAATGGACGTTTGCCGTTGGACCCATAATGAATTCGGTTTTCTTGTAAACTGCTTACGAATGATTATTTATCAGAAGTCGACTGGAGAACTGCGACTGTCTTAGAATGAAATTGCAACTGGAGACTCCGGGGAAAATTTTCATGATAACGACTCGTTGGGGGTTGTTCTAATGTTCTTACTGAACAAGAACTTGCATCAATTTGTGCAACTTTTTAACTAGTGCAAAATTTATTGAATTAAACGTATTGCGAGTACTTTTACGTTCTTTCGGAATTAGCTAGAATTCACAATTTCCGGCAGTCCAAAAGTTCAATTCAAACCACCCAAGAACAGTGTTTAATAGTTGGTTTGCCGTACTCTAGCAATGCTTCACAGATCGGATTGCGTGAGTAGTGACATCAAAATGTATTACAAAGAAGACACAATTCTGAAAATTTACAAAAAGGAAGTGTTGAATTTTATTCTTCTACCTTTGGAATATATTTCTCGACATCAGCCACAACTGCACGGATCTATATTGTAATGAAACCGAATTTACCCGCTAAAATTCGATTTAAATATTCCCGAACCCGCGCCTGGCGCGAAGAAAGAATTCATTTCGTTTCCGTGGCACACGTGTTTTTTTTTCTTCTCTGGCCTACATTCAAATGGGCCATAATTGACAATAAACGTGATCTGCTAAAAGTGTGCGGAGTGTTCTAGTTGTGCCCTTTTGTATTTTGTATCAATTGGCGTATCCTATCCTATCTGAAATGCTCTTCTCACAGACCAACTCCTAGCGTGTTCATACAATGGTGACACTTGTCATGACCAGAGCAACTCTGTGTGGGATTCGGACTGGCTATCCAATATCCAAACTTATTCTGTGACTTTATTGTAATGTTTTAATGATTGTCTTATGTGTGTCCAATATCAATTCCAGTGGAGTCTATGATTCGACATTATATTAATTTACTTAACGACCATGATAAT
This sequence comes from Photinus pyralis, assembly GCF_008802855.1. Classification (NCBI taxonomy): domain Eukaryota; kingdom Metazoa; phylum Arthropoda; class Insecta; order Coleoptera; family Lampyridae; genus Photinus; species Photinus pyralis. Next base: position 48,125,184 of record NW_022170249.1, read on the forward strand.
ATGCATTCATGTTATTACAGACAACTAATTTTGCTAATAAGTTTAAATTAGTTTGTTGGCTGGCTTTTTTCTTGGTCAGTGGTTTTTTTCCCCAGCCTATTGCCATATTTGTACTCGGTGAACTACCATTTTCTAAATTTAATCTTCAATGCGAATTATTTTGATTAAATCTGCGTTTTTAAAGCATGCACTTGATTTATTTGTATTCCTTACTTGATCCTCATTCCGACAGCCAACACATATCTTGTAGCGACTCTTAAAACACAAGGTAGTAAGTGGTGCTAGTATTTTGCTAGTCAGGTTAGGTAGCTGTATCTAGACGATCATGTGCCATGGGGTTCAGTTAGTTTGGGAGGGATAGTTTTGAATTTAAATCTTTAGTTGCCCAGTATGCAGAAAAGTACTCATAGTTCTTATTAAAGCTTGGTCTATTTGATCAAAATTTGTCAGTATTGCAATAGTCACTTTCGCACTGTGAACAGTGTTTGTTTGCTTTGTTATAAAGCCTATGCCAGTCACAATTACGGATAGAACATATTCTTGACGCAAAGTCAACGACCTTATTGTCTTCTGTCTTATCTAAAAATAGATAGATGATATTCGTGTATTAGGTGACATACTTACTTCCAACAATAAATATGCAATATCCAGGTGGTGACCGATAACAACTTTTGGTAATATTTACAAACTGACGGCAGTTTTGAAAGTCCTTGGATCTACCTGTACCGCATTCATGACAATATCTTGTGCCCGAACCTACGATTCGATACGTTTAAGGAAATCAAATTTAAAATAATATATACAAGTATTCGACGTTTCAAAAAGCGTATTTCTATAGCAACAAACACTTTCGCAAAAAAAGAGTTAAGTTCTTCAATACAGTGGATCACCTTTTTTTTGCGTAGTGACCCATTCAAAATATTTACAAGGCAGTTAAATTAAAAAGTTATCAGTACAGTCATCTATGTACTTAATTGTAAATGCTTGTAGCCTGAGGGCGCTAAAGTAGTATATTACAGTTCGTGAGTACTAAACTGGTAGCAAATGAAGGCTTCCAATTTAGAGATCGTCCCTGCAAAAAATCATACACGTGTCTTTACATACCTGAGACAAAACCTATACACATGAGACCAACTGAAGCCAATACAAGTTTAAAATACATGATGATAATACTCGTCAGTGAGGCAGCCTGCACAAGCTTTTATACTTATGCGTTAACAGATTAGATACAACTTAAAATAGCTACTAATTACCTGCTTATCGTATTACTACGAACAACTTAATACTGGTTATTATTCCGTTCGCAAGTAAAAAATATTCAAAACCTGCCTCGAGATATACAAAGCTGCAACTTTACGGACCACGTAAAAACAATGATTTGTTTCTCACCTCATCCACACCTAGTTCACTACCGATCTGAATCCGAAATGAAGCTCACCTATGTTCCAATGGTCAACTGGCAAGACCATTTTATCCATAATACCTCCTAAATATATACAACCCACACAAGAGTGAAACAATACCCCAAGATCTCCCCCAACAAGTTAGTGCTAACTGTAACAAAAAAAAAGTTTTGAGCTAAAGAACCCTCGTTCCGCAGCAAAAAGAACAAGAAAATGCCCCACCTTGGGTGCCAAAATCGGTTGCACAAACTGTTATCTTAAACCAAATTTGAGTACACTAGTATCAACACGTATGAAGAACGAGAGTTAAAAATAGAGAGTTTCAGAAAGTTGTTGACTCCTCATATTGGATTCAGAGCAATGAAAAGGTATATTAATTAACATTAATTTCAAGATGGAATTATACCTGTATGCAAATATCTTAGAACAGTAGATGATTCATTTTAAATAAACGGGTTTGCGAGCATTGCCCAAAAATGTAAAGAATTTATATACATTATGATTAATAACATACAGGTTGGAATAGTTATTTGTACAACTAGAGAAGAAAGTGGAGTCTTTCACCTCGAGTTGAAAATTTGACACATGAGCGTAGCGAATTAATTGAGAGTTGAAAAACACTTTCTTCTAAATTTTTACACATAATTTTTTCTTAAACTACAACAAAAATAAAAAATTATCGTGTGCAATAATGAAGTTTGACACTTTGCAATCTAAATATGGGGTTGTTTCAATTTTAAAATGTCATTATTAAGATTAATGTAGCAATTGTTTTTTACTTCCCTCACTACAGAGGAAAATCGCATTTTCTTTACCCTTTTTGGAGACGAAAGTAGTTGTTTCTAAAGTAGTTTACGAAAAATTTGTTCACTACCTCTCTTATCTCTAAGAATCCATTTTAATTGGCGAATTAGAATCTGTCCATATCATATCTCAAGTGATTTATTGTTGTTATGTATCACATTCTGCTATAATAACAACTTTATTATGTAACAAATACGACGAAAACTAATTAAATCCGCCTAACAGCTTTACTGCAAAGCATCACGTAGGTTATATGACAAGCAACCGATTTAGGTCTTGTGACAATCATGGTGATGAGATTTTTGTAATTATGGCATTTGATAGAATTAACGATCAACCAACTTTTAACATCAATCCTTGTTATTTGCATGTGGATTCATATATTCTACTAAAATAATGACGGTAAAGGTCCAAATTGATGTCCCTAGATACTTATCATTTGTACACCGATGACTCTTCAACCTAAAGTTGAGGCACCCATCTAATTAACTGTTCCACTTTTCCAACGTGATCTTGTCAGGGTAAAAATGATTAATATAGTAATATACAAATTGGCAACATCCAACCTAATTCACAAATTGGTAAATTATGAACCATTTTGAGGTTCCTAAACGGGATGAAGCGCTAGGAGAAGCTGCAAGATCAGACATACGACTAACTACGAGCTTTATTGGCCTAATGGAGTGTCGTTTTTATGGGAGAACCCAAACTGCTCCGTTTTAGTTCAGATATGAGAGGTGTACAGTGTAAGTATAAAAATATTCCTTGCACGTTGCGGATTGCCCTTTTAAATATAATACATTCAAGTTATTCCTTATTACCTAGGTACATATTAACGTAGTAGAGTGTCTTTCCAACAAAATTGACGAGATTGCCTTTAATCAGACTAGACTCTTACAAGTTGTACGCACGATGGCACTGCCATATTTTCTAAACATGTGTTTACATGCAATAGTATACCGTAAAATAAACAATTTATCTCTACAATTTAACTGTGAGGTAAGTGCAGTCAGAGCTGGGCAGTATTCGATGTTGTAAAAAGGACAGTGTTACTATCAAAGGATTTAAATATTTTCTAATGTTCACAATGTGCAAATTGCTACACATGTTCTTAAGAATATCAGAAAGGTCGCCATTATTTTTCGGCCCAAAAACTTATCTCGAGGATAAGAGACGATAACCATATTGTTTTACGCCGCAACACTACGATAGATTTGATAAAATCAATATTTCTAGAGATACTTATATATATATATATATATATATATATATATATATATATACTGTTCAAGCACCGGTTACGAAATCTATTCACCCAAAACGATACCAGGTGATCATGATGTAGGCCAGGCGTCTCAGGGACCCAAAAGCAGGTTAATAAGGAAAAAATTTTAATAAGCTAATTTTTGTTTTAAACCCTTCATTGGATGTAAATATTGGCCCGTATGAATAAAAGTAAGCCAAATACTTATACTTGCAAAATTCAAAGTGAATACTCGTAAGTGCCCCTTTATATTGGTTTGTTTAGCAGCGCGGCACTGCGTCCTGTCCTTCTGCTTAGCAGCGCTGCTAAGTCGCCCAGTGCGAAGGAGCACTTACGACTTTACGAGTATTTACTTTGAATTTTGCAAGTATAAGCATTTGCTTACTTTTATTCATACGGGCCAATATGTGGTAAGTAGAAAAATAATCCTCCAACTACGACCGTTTAAACAAAGGGAAAGGTGACTTTTTTTAAATGCTATTTTGCAATTATCTCCGTAACCACGGGTTTGGGGACAAAAATGGCCCAGTATATTTTGTTCCTTATTAAATTTCCTACAAACTTTATCTTTTTCTGCGTGAGACCATTGGTGTTCTAGATAGTGAATTAAGAAAGAAAGTTCTCGCTTACTACAGCGGTACTGGCGTCATATCTGTAAGACAAGTGGTTCGCATTCACAAAATATACGGTGTCAATGTGTCACAAAATGGTTTTAGTTCGTGTCAATATCCAGAATAGTTTGGACATCAACAAAAAAGAATGGCGTTATTCTCATTCAGTTATAATTGATTAAAAAACACGAAAAACGTGAGAAAAGTAGTTTCCAATTTGAATTTTGTGTATAGGTTGCGAACGGGTCCGTGAAGTTGGAGTGTCGACTTGAAAGGAATTAAGTTCCAAGTATCTCATAATTTTGTGCTCATTTTGTGCTAATTTGTGCTGCTAATTTAAAATTTTGTGTGAGTCACGGTATAGAGTATTTCAAATTTTTTGGGACATTTTATTTTATTCACGGTTTGTGCTAATTTAAAGTCTGGTGCTCATCTCGTCAATGGACAATGGGGGGCATCCCACCTTCATTTTTTATTTCTGATCTATAAAGTACATTAAAAATATAAAGACCCGTGTGTCCTCAATTTTTACTTGCGAGTAAAATAAACCCAAAATAATTTATTGAAAAGCTGTGTTTTTAGTCCGAATTTGAAACGCTTCAGTCTAAATAGATACGTCACAAACTTACAACCATTCACGTAGCAGTGTGTGCGAGGGTTTGACGTTTGTCGGATTTGACGTTTTAAGAGGCATGTTTAACTGCATCTAAAGCTGGATTCACAAGAATACGAAATCCGACGATACGATCATCCGAAATGCTTATGATTGGTCAATAATTTGAAATGTGCTTGACATTTCAAACTATTGACCAATCATAAGCATTTCGGATGACCGTATCGTCGGATTTCGTATTCATGTGAATCCAGCTTAACGCGAAAGGAACGACAATTAGTGACAAGTGCCTGTGACAGGTGACGCAAGTTACAAATGACATTCTCTTGCTATATTGCCAATTCGTTGTCATCTGAATGGTTCTAGGAGCTGATTGGTCGGGCTTATTACGCCACAGAGCCCAACACAATCATATCTTTTTGAATAAACCCTTAAAACCGCACATGTTCATTATTTTTTACTAATCAGCCTCTATTCTTAAATAAACTTTTATTGTCCACAAAAATGTTTTATGGTTTTAGGTACACGCTTATTAAATTAGAACTACGGAATTCAACTATACTGTAAACCCACATTCAAATTTTTCGCATGACTCGCTTGAGCTTGGTGGATATAATTGCGATCGCCGTTTTTTGGAAAAATTTCATCAAATGTCAACATTTTAGATCATTTTAAGCTACTTTTAAGGAATAAAATTTTCCCGTCTGTGTGTACGTACGTACGTACCTATGCACATTGTACGTTGACCATTTTCCTAGGTAACGGCTGGACGAATTTTGATCAAATTTTGTTATGCATTGCCAAGGTTAATAATAATAATAATAATAATAAGGTCTTTATTTGTTTAGACAATTAGAAGGAAAAGAAACATAATTCATTTTAAGGAGGATTAAGGGAGATATAATAGGCGAAGTCTAGCCAAGTCAGGCTACTCTACTTAACCTACGATACTCGTCCTCTAAACATAAATTAAACTGAAATTAAATGACTTAATGGCATAAGTAAGCAAAAATGAGAAACAAAAATATATCAATATTTCAACGACCAAACAACTAGCTGAAAGATAAGTAAGGAATGAAAGTTAGATCTCAAGTGTGGCTAGGTAGTGATTCACACGCTGCAAATTCAAAAAGTATTGTTTAAGTTTAAATTTGCACTTATTGATATTAAATATCTTAAACTCATCAATAAATAAATTAACTAATTTCACGGCATTATAAATAAATGATCTTTTATACAAAGCGGTCCGGTGCTGTGGAATTGTAAATTGTGCATTATGCCTAGTATTGTGCGAGTGAGTACTGTGCCTTAAATTGAATTTGGACTTCAACTTACATGTAGTATTGTTGTTTAAGAATTTGTGTACAAATGTACCCCTATGTAAGTGCCTTCTATTTGCCATGTTTAACCACCCAGATTCCTGAAATTTATGTGAAATGTGATCAAACTTTCTCACTCCATACACCAAACGGATACAGGAATTCTGCATCTTTTGAATACGTCTGCTAGTTACACAATCTAGACACGGGCCGTAAATAAAGTCACAGTAATTAAATTTTGACAAAACTAAAGTCTCACATAGTAACTTTTTTAAATTATTATTAAGAGTGTGTCTAATATTATAATATTGTAACGTGATTTATAAATTCGGGTTCGATTTATATCAATATTTATTAAACAAAACTAAAACACTATAAAAACCGTACAATTTATATCGATTATTTATATCACACACACTTCGCAATTTATATTTCCGCGCTGGATGTTTCGTCCGTACTCGTACGGTAGTAGACTGCCGCGATGTTCGGTCCGCAACCATTTATACACGCAAGCAATGTAAGTCAAGACACTCGCGTAATTTTCCGGATAAGTCTGGAATATTTCTATACAAATCCCACTATCGCGCGCGTAGAAAATTCCAGAGCGCCAAAGGCGACGTCATGTCTGGAGCGTTTCCGTTACAATATAATAATAATAATAATAATAAATGACTTTAATAGACAATTTCTATACAGAGCCTGTCTAAATGGCGGAGTTCAGACAGGGATATCATCCGTGTCTGCTCTTCCACTCAACCTTTAATTTATTTTATGTTAGTGTATTTAACTAGACAGGTCATGATACATACTAAAAGTGAAACAAAAAATGGAGTAGTACATCTAAAACTCAAGAAACAAGATAATTATATATACACAATTAAGATGTGGTTTACAAAGTAAGCTGTTAATTGTTTTTAACACGGAAATATTTTACATATTTATTATGTTTTTAGGATGTTTTTAGGAGGAGTCGACGAACACTAACTTTGAATTTATCTGGTACATAACATTTTACATCTGCTGGCAAAGTATTATATACATGAGCAATCGCGTACGAATATGACCTCTGAAATATTCCTTTTTTATGCTGCGGAATGGTTATATGGTCTTTACGGCGAATGTTAATGTTATGTACATCTGTGCGAAAAGTTATTTTGTTATAAAGATAAGGAGGTGACTTAAAGGTTACGATTTTGTGAAAAAGAACGGAAGCACGAAGTAAACGTCTTTTCTCCATGTTTAACCATTTAATTTCTGATAATTTATGTGAAATGGGTAGCCTTCTCCTGATACCAAAGATTAGTCTTAGGCACGATTTTTGTACAACCTCTATCCTTCTAGAATTACGGTCAGTGAGACAAGGGCCATACACTGTAGAACAGTGGCTGAAATGCGAAAGAACCAGAGAATTACATAATAGAATTTTTGAATTTGAATTTAGAAGGTGCTTAATCCCATAAATATACCCCAATCCCGCGTAGGCACGTTGTATACACACCTTGATATGTTCCTCAAATCTTAAAGTAGAGTCTATAATTAAACCAAGGTTTTTAACATTATTAACAAATGACAAAGACCGATTGTTGATTTGAATATTTAACTTAGATATTATCTGTTCCCGATTGAATAAATTATGTGTTGAGCCAAATAAAAGAATTTTACTTTTCTCCGCATTTATATGTAGTGAGTGATCTGTGGCAGATTTAATAAAGTTGCTTAGATCCGTGTTAATAATCGCATTAGCGGTATCTATGTTGCACTCTTCAAACCCATAATATAATTGGGTGTCATCCGCGTAGGCGTGATAGTTTACGTGTTTTATTGAAGTAAAGATCTGGGAAGTATAAATAACAAAAGAGGCCCAAGTATTGAACCTTGAGGAACCCCATAGTGGATCGATTTGCGACTAGAGGCTAATTCATTATTGACAACTATTTGGGCTCGGCCATGTAAATAGCTTGATAGTAATAATATACAATTTTTTCCTAAACCTATGTAATGCAATATGGAAACTAAAATGTTATGATTAACCGTATCAAAGGCTTTCGTGAAGTCTAGTAGAATTAAAACTATAATCTTATTTTTGTCCATATCAGTAATGATGTCATCTGTAACCTTTAATAGTGCAGTTTCACAACTATAACCACTTCTGAATCCAGACTGTAAACAAGGCCAAATGTTAAATTTCGCAAGGTGTGACTCTAATTGAAGGTACAACACTTTTTCGTATATTTTTGATAATACTGGCAGTATACTGATAGGTCTCAGATCTGACATGTTCTCGGGATTACTTTTTTTAGGTAGAGGATGCACCATGGAAACTTTCCAACAATCTGGGAATACCGAATGTTCCAATGAAAAATTTATTAAATGTATTAAAACAGGGAGCACAGAGGGACAGCACAGTTTCAACATTTTGAAAGATATGTCATCTATTCCCGCCGTATTTGACTTAATTGAGTTAATAATTGTAAGAATACTGTTTGCATCAATCATGGTAAATTCAAATTTATCTCCTACTGGCACGACACAGTTTGATCTATAAAAATGTACTAAAGTACTGTTGTCTTTCGACTTATTTTTCACAGAGGATATAAAAAAATCATTTATGTCATCGACATTATCAAAATGAGGGGTAATTTAGTGTCCTTATTTTTATGTGCAAGACCTAGGTTTCCTAATTCTTTGTAAATATTAGTTTTGAGAGAAATATTTTTCAGTTGATATTCAAGGTACGCCCGTTTCTCTATTATAATGGCAGTATTCACTATAGGTTTCGTAACATTTTATAGTATCGCCAGTGACCAGCATCCTTGGTTTTACGAAATTTTGTCCCTGCATTATCACGTAATTTCATCATGCGTTTTAGAGTATCAGTTAACCATGGTGCTACCTTTTTCTTTATCCTTGCATGTCTTCTTGGAGCGTGAATGTTAAACAAATTAACTATTGCACTATTAAAAAGCGTTACCTTATCATTAATATTCGACATTTGATAAAAATTATTCCAATCGATGCACTGAAGATCCATAAGAAATCTATCGAAGTCGATTAAATTTAAGTTTCGATAAAACAATATGCTTTGAAACCTTTTTTGAATTGTCTGCTAACAAATCAACCGCTATCACTGCATGATCAGAAATCAAATGATTAATGTCAACTGAAACTGATTTAATGAAACTTACGGATGAGGATAGTACATGATCAATTAATGTAGAAGTAGTGGCCGTAACTCTAGTAGGTGTGGTTATCCGTTGTGAGATGCTAAACAGATTTAACATTTCTAAATACTGTTGAACACCGGGCTTATTTGGATTCAGCAGGTCTAAGTTAAAGTCCCCAAGACAAATGATATTGTAATCAATAGTTAAACAATGAGAATAAATCTCCTCAAATTCAGATACTCAGCATAATTGTGTAACGAGGGGGAACGATATATTATAACTATTATATAACTGGACAGTTTACTCACAATTTTTACAGCCAAGCATTCAAAAGTCGTTGGAGCTAAATTGATACGTGTGACATGGAAATTTCTTCTGTAAAACAATGCAATTCCTCGCCCTCCACATTCTTTATCACGCCGAATAATTTCATAATCGTCATCAAATTGTATGAACGCATTAGGGATATTATTACTTAACAAGGTTTCGGTGACTCCTAAAACATCAAATACTTTATCGTTGTTTATAAAATACTCTGTAAACTTATCATAATTTCTTATTAATGATCTTGTATTCAAATGTCCTATTTTCATACTCCAAAATCAAAAGCAGTAGGTAAGTATAAAGTATACAATGCAACAAGCGCTAGAACTCAATTATTATAGATACAAAAAAAAACTAAAAACTTTGACTGTCCACTTTGTATTATAAAAACCTAGCCAATTTCTAATTTAATTTGTTAACATTTTATTAACATGAAAAGTTAAATACAAAACAAACAATATTTCTACATAAATTCCAATATAAAAGTAAAACAGAAAACACCTGTTTTTGATTAAATAAAAATAAAATAAAGTAAGATTCAAAAAATGGTGTATCAAAAACATAACATAATTAGCAACTTAAGCAAAACCAAAAAAATTCCCAAAAACAAAAAAAATATAAAATTATTAGATATTATTCATAATTAAATAAAAAGAAAAATGATTGTTCTAATATGACTATAAATACCGATTACAATTACACAAGTAGTATCAATACTGTTCAACCTTCTCTATGTATTCACTTTTTGTTTTCCGCTTCTGGTAACTACTCCGGTGGCACTCGAAGTTTTGGTTTTCGACATAATCAAGGATAATTGTTCACGTGTAGTAACACTTTTTTTACCGTCCTTTTAGTTGATAATTATTCGGCCATCAGAAGTCCACACATTTTTCTTCTCAAACGCCCCCTTTGCTTCAAGTAAAAGTGCGTAACGTTGTTTTGTTAACGATTCAGTTATCATAATGTTAGAACCCTTAAGATTCTTTTTGTGCGTCCAAACCTTTTGACGATCATAATAAGATACCATTTTTATTATTATTGGTCTATTTTTTTGAGAGACTGTCGAGACTGGCCCCATTCTATGACAGCGATCTACCTTCGATTCATCAAACACCCAATCATCTATATTCATGGTATCGATCACATCTTTGACTACATGTATGATGTTTTCCTGGGGATTTTCACGCACTCCATGTACAAGTAAACAGTTGCGTCTACTGTACATTTCTAAATCGTCTATCTTATTAGTTAGCAGACTTATACTGGAGATCATGATTTTAACGTGGTTCAACATTTCTTGTTTAAAGGTGTAAAATTCTTTAGAGAGGTTTTCGATGGTTAGTTGATGTCCCACACTTGGTAGTGCAGTAGCAGATTGTAATTTCTTTTCAAATTCCGCCATAGTAGTGACAACATATTTTTCTGTTATGTCCTTTGAATCCATTCTTAACAATTTCAGTGTACCAAACAATTTCAATTGTGTTAATAATTGATAAACCGTCGCAACTTGTATGATTATAGATTATATATTATGAAGGTTAGGTATTTCCTATTTCAATATGAATAGTGTACATGAAAACATAAACACAAATTCACGATTTTTTGGCAACTTATCTCGTTTACCAACACGACGCTACTGTAGGTATACTGTCAGTAGATAGGTTATCTACACCATGGGTACACTTTCGTTAATTAATGACAGCTTTAACTATACAATTTAGCACTAGCGCTCGCACATATATGTATCACTCACGCCTGACCATACTCGACTGTGAATGTGAATATATACATTTTAAAGACAAGAACGCATTTTGAACCATTTTGCTCACATGAGCTCTAAACCGAAGTTGATTACCAAGTGTTGGTCCCAAATTATTAACTGTTTCAGTATCAGGTATTAAAATATTATTTATATACACACCACGATTAGTTTTCATATATTCAATATCAGTTTTCTTACCAAAAAATATACAGCAACATTTACTAGGATTAAGTACAAGATTAAAATCGTTAGAACGCTGATTTATTCTGAGTAAGTTCTGGTTTAAATTATTTAAGGCGGTAGATGCATTAACCTTCTCAAAAGAAGAGTATAATTGCATGTCATCAGCGTATGCCACAATATTGCAACTTGAAACGCACCTTAGGATATCCGAAGTATAAATAATAAATAATAAGGGTCCAAGTACGGATCCTTGAGGAACTCCTTGAACTATATTAGACTTACTTGAAAGTTTCTGGTTAACACGAATCTGTAGGTACCGATTTTGTAAATAAGAAGAAATTATGTCTAATGCGTTTCTATTGAATCCAATGTAACACAAAATTGAACAAAGTAAATTATGATCAATCGTGTCGAAGGTTTCTAGGAGAACAATTACAGACAATAAACCACGATCCCTTGCCCTAAGCACATCTTGAGTAACTGTCGCAAGTGCAGTAGCAGTGCTATAATTCTTTCTAAAGCCACATTGCAAATCAGGAATAAAATTGATTTTGTTAACGAAGTCGTATATTTGCTCAGACAAAATTTTTTCAAATATTTTCGCCATGGCAGGAATAATACTAATGATTCTCAAATCCGAGAATTGAGTTGGCGAGTTTTTCTTTTTAATAGGAACACCAATGAAGTCTTCCATGTATTGGGGAAATATCCTTGCTCAATACAACAGTTATATATACCTATGCATTAGGTACATGTAAATAAACGGAGCACAATACTGCAACATTTTAATAGTAATTCCATCGCAACCACAACTGTTCGTTTTAATTGACTGCATTTTTTCTTCTACCTCTTTTTCAGTAGTGAATTTGAAATGGAAGTGTTTACTACCTGCAAATTTGTGGTTATTATAGTAATCAATCATTGTATGGCAATTAGTGTTATTGGAACCCGTACAAAAATGTCTACAGATCTCATCTGGATCAGAAAGGTGGCAAGGTAAGTCATAAGATGATGTTGAATTAATATTAAATTGTTTTAGAGTATTCCATATTTTCGATGGGTTACTTTTATTACGAGACATTACTGAGTTTAGATAGTCTCTCTTAGATTTTCTCGCTGCTGTCAACGTGGAATTTCTTACACATTTATATATATTCATTCCAGTCAGAAACTGACTTACTACGTTTGAATGTATTAAGCTTTTTATCCCTTTGTTTCATTAGCTGTTTTAATTCTGTTGTTAACCAAGGCGCTTTTCTTTTTGAAACTTTTGCTAAACGATAAGGTGCATGCCTATCAAAATGGTTATGTACTCATTTAATAACTGAATTGTTGTGTCAATGTTACGCACTCTCAGTATATTGTGCCAAGGGTAGTCTGTTAATTGATTGATGAATGCTTGTGGATCAAAACGAGCGAAGCATCTATACGTGAGAATCTTGTTTTCAATTTTTGAGCGTTGTATTGTTATTTCTAATAAAACAACTTTGATGCATTGCTGTGTGCAATGGTATGCGGTACCACACCACTCACAAAACACCCGTCCAGCTAGATCAAAACAAATCAAAATTGAAGCTTAGAATTTTATCATCTCTCCTCGTACGCATCCGGTATCTGCTACTGTAGAAGAAAAATTCTAATATTGATTTAAAATTTCTCAATTTGGGAGACTTGGTGGCCTCGATCCATTTCCGAAAATTCCAAACACTCAACCACACAAATTTTCATTAACACCCGACATACCTAATTCTTGAGCACGAAAAAAAATGGCATGAAAAACTCTCTCCGGGGGGCACAATTGATTCGAATAATAGTGCATTATATACCAACGTAGAGAAGTCCAGTATTATTGCCTGAGCACCACGAGCCAACTGATGTTGGAAAACGCAATTATGGCTTTCTCCGTCCGTCCATGCATGGGCGCCACTACTCCTACAGTTTTCAATATATTTATGCATGAAAAATGCGCCTAAGTTACTCGCCTTAAGGCCTAAATCCCTTTATTTTTAGCGCATTTTCCAACTCATGTTGGAAGGCCACAGATACCGGATACTGTAAAAATGATACATGCGCACCGCGCAATTACAACTTCCTTATTTATAGATATATTTTTAACATTTTAACCACAGATTCTTGTAGCTAAAGTTACACGCCTTGAGGCGAAAACCTTTTTACATTTTTAACTTTTATGTGCACAATAACGTTCCTTTTACGTATTTGCTTTCGTTATTTCATTACTCACCCTTGAGCTACATCCAGGGGTGTATTGCCCACAGGGCGGACTAGTTGCGCGCCTAGAACGGCAAATGTTAGGGGTGGCAAATTTTGGAGGACAAATTTTGAGTATTGTTTTGAGTTTTGGTTTTGTTTAGCAAGAAACGCAGAGACCACAAATTTAAATATCTGCTTGTTTGCGTGGTCTAACTATAGATATAGCATAACCAAACTATAGACCACCACTCTTATGTTTATTTTACATAAAACTCATGAGCTGATTTTAACCAAAAGTTGACAAAAATATTTTTTAATGTAAAATTGCCATACATATTCCCCATCTCACTCGCCGAAGCTTCTCGCACCCCACAGTCCACAGTGAAAGGGTTGTGAGTGTGTTAGACGTCGCTCAACAACACGAGCGCTACTACAACTGCGGAAATCGACTACTTTTTACGAAATCGCCGATGTACTGAATCATCTCGGAATAAGCCTCATCTAAATTAATCGAGATGCACCTCTTTATATTTCTCACTCAACGCTCTAATTTAAATTTAGTATTCTCGCTCTATATAGGTATATCCTTTGTAAACCCGTTTAGTTTAGATGTCAGTTATTTATATAGTAGGTTTGTTATTACCTTAGTTCTTTGGTTCGCCACTAGAGGTCTTCCTTTCTTTCCTGCATACACATTCCCTGTACTTCTTGCCTTCAGAAACGATCTGGTCGCCATATTTTTTGCGTGCAAATTTTTCTCGATACGTCGTTACTTTTTACTTGATTTATGGCCGTTTGCACCTACAAATTTAAGTGGAGCTTAGCTTAAGCGTAGCTTAAAATCCATGGCAACCATTGTCTCAATAATCGTTGCCATGGATTTTAAGCTACGCTTAAGCTAAGCTCCACTTAAATTTGTCGGTGCAAACGGCCATAAGGGCCCATTCTACAATGCAGGCATATATCGAGAATAAGCTATACCTAATCGTTCCTGTCTAACTGCAATTATTTACGAAAACTTTTGGAGAGAGTTAGTTTTGTGAATGGCTTCGACATTTCTGATATTCCATACTTTTGACTAACCCTGTATATAATATCTTGAATTTTGTAAGTTTAAATGGTTCTTTAAATCTTAGAGACACCATCTGAAAATCAATTAGTAACAATTCTCATGTTCCTGAAGTCGCACTATTTACTAAAACTGCTGAAAAATGTCTTATAAACTCCTTCTGAAAACATTTTTGTGTCTTTTGCCGACATTCATTCCATATGTGTGATATAATTCTAGCAAAAACAAAAAAGTTTCTCGCGTGATGAATTTTACTCTGCGCGGATAATTAATGCGCGATCTTGTAGGGCCTGTTAAAACGACACTAATATCAGATAAGGCATTATATACGATACGTGCATAATTGGAGGTGCACATCATTCTAGTTTCAGGCACCGAAAGAATTATAATCATACGAAAATGGCGGCCTCTTCCCCTCTGGGATGTGCAAGGCGGTCGATGCTACTCGGCCATTGATACGGAACAGGCGATCGATACCAAAAACATGGTCCATGGAAGATGCGACAGGTGCGTCTGCCCCCCCTCGAGTGTAAATAGTTCTCGATGCTAATCGGTAGTTGATACGAAAAAGGCGGTCGATATGACAAAGGGCGGTGATAGGATGCGATAAGTGTTAATTCCTTCTAGATTCTACAACGCGGCCAAGACTAGTCGGTGGTCAATACGGAAAAGGCGATCCTTACCAGTTGCGAAATTTACGTTCTTCCTCTTAAGGGGTTCAAGTTTAAACTGTGCGCCACCAAAAGTGGTTTTATTAAAGTGTATCCACATGGAAGTATCGCTTATTTTGTGTATATCTCAAAGTATATCTCAAATTGTATTGCTATATTATACAACTTTTACTAGATTAACTGTCAGGCCGGTTCATATATTCGTGTACCGTCGGTTGACCGATGAAATAGCATGGGGATCGGTTCTGCCCGTGGCTCCAACATATATCACGGAAAAATCCTGGCTTAATATTCATTTAGCATATATGCCTATAATTCAATGACTAACGTACAATGCATATTATAGGGAAGAACTTTAAAAACTTACAATATGCAGCATGTTTCCACAAAATAACTTCATGGAACGACACAGTGTATTAAAGTTCGCTTTGAGTCCTTTGCCTCACTCATTATTCATGCACTCATATGAATTAGGAAATTGAGACTTGGCCAGTAAATCGGAAAGTGCTTGTGTGCAAGTGCAATATTGGAATATATTAGCATTCGCCCTGCAGCGCTAAAAATGACACAATTTTGAGAAATATAAATAAAAGTTGTACTTGTAGCTAGGTATATCAAATTTCCAATAAATGAAAAATAGAAATTTGTATTATATTTCCTTTGTCCTGAATCGAATTTTACATCGATTACATCACATTTTTGAATAGAACGAATGAAAAATTCAATCTCTCTGGATACATCTGAACACGATATGAGCTATTTTATTTCACTAAATTCGTATTTATATTGGTAATAAATTTACTACTTACAAATTTTAGTTTAATTATCTGTTATACAATCAATTACATTGTTATTCATAAAGATAGTAATCAGAGCTGCAGTGTAGCTGTAAATTTTAAAGCCAGCACTCGCATATAGCGGTCTCGGCTAATATAATAATTGATGATATATGGCTGACGTTGCCACGTGTGCCAGGATTGTGTAATGACCAAATCGCGAGCCAGGCAATTATAGGTATGACTAGCCTTCCGGTTTGAGCTAACGTGTTAATGGAAAGAACTACAATTTTCAGGGAACAACAATGGAATTTGTGGGCATCAATCTTCATTTCTGATGAGAATTTAAATAAGCTTGATTAATAGTGAAAAGCCAACCTCATTTTTCGCATATTCTTTCACTAAACGACGTATAAATTACGTTTCGATCCACATTTCATCGCGATTTTTTGTTGTTGCAAACCAAATCTATTACTTTCTTTCAGATATGTGGATATATTATAAATCATAAATAAAAGTTTGGCCTTTTATTTGCAAAAAAATTGTTATGAATCGAATCCGTGCAAAAGAAAGAAATAAATTTTGTCGAGGGTGTATTATGTTTTTATCCAAGTGAAAAGGCGTCCCTTTAAAGTGAATGCCTTTGTCAATAAGTAAAATGTAGAATAGGATAGCAAATGGACTTTCTAATGCTTTTGCAAATTCTCTTCATGTGTCGTAACCTAAGATTTCCACGACATTTCAGCGCAAAGCTGATATGGGCTTCGGATGAGATGTGAAATAAGGATTACCTCCGTTTATTCTACCGACTCGAACTTATCCTCGACTTTATGATGAGCCTGACGAGTTATGGCCAAACGAATTGGGAATTTAAAGTCGAATAAAATACCTATATTGCGAAAAAAAGTTAATAATTGCTTCGAAAACTTTTCCACTCTATAGTTGTCTCTTAGTCTTGATTTTAATTAAACGAGTTTTTACATATCAAAAGCCCTTTTTGCTTCCTTGACAACTAATTTTTCAAACTTTTTCGAGGTATTATAATTGAGTTTTCCAATGAGGGAGAATTTCGTTACAATCTATATAATACACAGTTCCAGGATTGATTTTTATAAATTTAGTCATTTTAAGGAGTCCTAAAGTTGATCGCGATTACGATTTGAAAGAATTTAAATCAACCGTAAACTTGCTAATACCGAAATGTTAAATTTCGAAGGTATTTCGATGTAAAAAGCGGATAATCTTTTAGCGTTTATGAAACATAAGAGGTTTGAAGAGCAAAAGGGTTTTCTATAATATACCCTTTCAAATACGAGAAGTTACCCGTTTTGAGTTAAATGTTATCATCATTACCAATCATGTACCCAGTAGGTGTTGAATGTCGGTACCCTTTTGGGCGTGTAGAAAGCTTTGCGTTCGTGCAGAATAACTTCTTATGCTACAAGAATCTACACCAATGGTAAAATTAAAGCTACTAAAGTTCGAATTTCGTTCTGCGTATTTCTGTTTTAGTCTTAAACACTCTACGTCTTTGTGTAGTTATTCATTTAGATTTGCCCTTTGTACATCGAATTTTGACGAAATCATCTTATAGGTATAACTTAAATTTAAAGATAAAAATTATCAAATTCCTCGTGTGAGATCAAAGGGACTTCAGCGCATTTTTATGTGGCAGATCAGTATTCTATTAGCCAGTTTTGACTCCACCATCAATAAATTCGTGTTAAAGGCTACCACATTCCTTTTGTCGGTACCCGCTTCCGACGTCCCGTGCATTTTGGTGGATTTCGCTATAAACCCGCCAGAAAATAGTGCTCAATTTTTGGGTACTTCTCATAGCTTGATGACACGAGGAAGAGAGACCGTGATTAGAGCTTTAAGAACATTTTGGGCGCCCAAAGTCGTACACCTCGAAGACGCGCGCCTTGCAAAAGGTGGTTAATTTCGCCGCTAGGGAAAAAAATGAAATTTCGCCAGGCAGGAATTGTGCTCGTTTTCGACGACACCAACTTGAAAACAATCGGACCAAAACTGTAGGAGAAGATAGGAAAAAACTGAAAAATCTCCAAGTTAAAATTACACGCTCGAGGATCCCACATCATGTAGCCTCGTACCTTAAGTTGTTAATTACACGGCCTCGATAGGTACATGTACACTCCTCGTCTTTGTACAAGCATTCTTCTACGGGCCCGCATTTGCTGCCAGCCAGCTAGCCAGCCAAAGTGAGATTAAAAACTACCTTTTTACAAATATATTGACAAAAAATGGGGAATTTTTGTTGGCTAGAGGTTTGATAGACTCATGTCCCGAGAGTTCTTTTATCACGGTTGAATTGGCTAAAAGAATAGATGGAAAAATGTATAATTAAAACATAACGATTGAATGGGGGTCAACCATCTGCGAGGTCTGCAAAGATAAATGTGATTGGAAACAAACTATTAAAGTATAATATTAGCAAACAGAAACCGCGTAATAAAACCAATATTTCATTAATAAATGGTATCGTTATAGAGGAGATGACATTTGGTGACCAAAGGGGTCAATGATGAAAAAGAGAAAGAACGAATCACAAAAAATACTAATTACTACAAACCACAGAAATGGAGTAATTGCGAAGGGTGCGAGGGGTGAGAGGAATTTCAAGTAAAATAATAGGAAAGGACCTGGAAGTGGAAGCTCATAGAGACCTATACTCGTAGATAGACAAAAATTGAAATAGTTTGAACACGTTGGACAACTGGAATTTAAAATAGGAAGAAAAGGGGAAGACATGGAAGGCATAGAATCCGTAACGGGATTTGCTTGTACAAACATTTTTCTTGATTGATAAAATTGGTGTATTTATGTATGCACGTAATCTTGAATGTAATATAGTAATATATTCATTTACTTTGACCCGAATTGGGATATTCAGCCCTGTGGTGTATCAGAAACGTCAAACTTAACGTGCAGGTTATCTGCCAAAAATCCTTATTTTACGTTAACGCAAAACGACGTATTTGACAGATAACCTGCACGTTAGTGATACACCACACGGCTCATTATTTGACCGTGAGGAGGCTAAAAGGGAATTAGCAATATAAAGTAAAAATCGCGATTAAGAAGGCAAATTTATCTCACATGTAAATAGATAGGACCATAAAATCTGCTTTCCGTATGTATATTCAGGATCAGGTGATTAAATGACTCATTATAATTAAATATCCGCAAAGAGAATCTGTTCAAATGCGTCTATTCAGTACGAAGTTCAAACTAACAAAAGCTTGTAAAAGAGCTGCGTAAACCTTATAAACGTTTCGTCGTAGTAAGATAGGCGGAACTTAATTACAATAGACACTAAGAGAGAGGGTATAAATACAAATGCATTTTCGCTCGGAAGTTAAGTGTTGCCACGGCCAGCTTAGACAGGGAAGTCTTCTGAGCTTTTGCCTTTTCAGCTAAATGTAGTGATGTGGATTGTAAAATAACGATTTGTAAGTGACATAAAAAACGGTTATATTACGCGTAACTTACAAGAGGTTGGTTTTTTTATGTAATTCATGTCTTTTATGAAACTTACGTAACTTACGTTTTTTATTTAAAAAACCGTAATTTTTGTAAGTTACATAAATGTAATACCTATTTGATACATTTTGATCGGTACTACCACAGACCATCAACGGTACTACCAACGTAAACGATTCACCGTTGAATTTAGTTTGGTTTAATGAAGATGATACAGCCTCTAATTCGCGATCTGGAACTTCTTCCTCCAAACGACGCGTGATGGCGAAATACCTACTGCTTGGGTATTTTATTTAATACACCAAAATATATAATTTAACAAGTGTTTTTATTTTCAAACACTCACAAAATTCAAAAAGGTTTGTAGAATATTAAAAAAAACATAAAAAACATAAATGACAGGTAATTTTACAAAAATATTTGTAAATTACATAAAAAACATAAATTACTGGTAATTTTACTGTAAAATTACGGTTTTTTTAAAAAAATGGTAAGTTACATTAATTACATAAATTACATAAAAAACATAAACAATTGGTAATTTTACACGTAATATTGCGCACTTAAAAAAAACGTGTAATTTAACATCACTAGCTAAATGTAAAGGCTCTACTCCCAGAAGTGCCTCCATGACCAAAGTTGACTTGATTTTCCTAGCTGCTTTCCGTAGGTTCCCATGCGCATGGAATACTAGAGGTACCGTACAGTATTATTGGCCGCACCACTCCAGTGTCCCATGGTTTCCCAATTCTTCCTTGAAGCAGGGTACTAATGCCTACAATCCTTCATTTCCTCTCCACACTAACTCCACTGAGACAATAATAAATAATTTTCTTTCAAATCCCTCAGGTGCCGGTCCATCTTCATCCCAGACATTCATCATAGCCCTTACGCTTTTTTTTGTCCAAAGTCACCGAATTAGCTGCTCGTTGGCTTGGACCCGCCGTCATTCGCAACTCTTGCATCTGGAGTAGCTTTAAACATTGCATTTTTGAAATGAGCTCATTCCCATGTTACACTGGCTCTTTTAAACCATTTTTGCAATTTGATATTGTATGTCCCACCATTAACGTCTCAGTGATTTTCCCAGTAGTAGTAATAGCTGTTGACTCATATTTTCTCTCAATGCAGAATTCGGAGAATTGTATTAGTTAATAGTGTTACTTACCATAATCTTTTCATCTATATCTTTCACTTTGAATTCGTAAAATTACTAAAACCCGTTTGACTGGTACAAGTATTTTAGCACAGGTTACTATCGGTTTAAAAAATTTCTATGCCTAGCAACTGTAACGGTAGCTATAAATTTGGTTTTATTTTGTTTACCGAATCCGAAATCTGTAAATAAATGGTGGAATTATTTGCTGAGTCATTTGAATTCTATGAGGCAATGAATTTTTATGGGTTACGGAAACCGGGGCGACATTAAGTCGCAGAAACAGAGCAAATACTATCTTAATTGGCGCTCCTGTAACCAAAGGTGCAGACAAAAAAATTATGCAGCGATGAAATTAACGTCCAAATCGTAACATTGCAAATTAAGAACTCGGGATACTTTCAATAATATTGATTTTAAAGAAAATTGGTTGACTTAATTACTAGACATCATATAATATAATCTGCAAGAAAAAGTTGAAAGCATTCGCTTCATGGCCACTGGAGTAGTCACTGCGTGGTTCACGTTCGATTTCGATTGTTAGGTGTCAAAGCGCGAAAGAAATAGAAATAATTTATTACTGTAAACAAGAATCGGCTATTTACTGCCGTTTTCATTAAAATCCAGAAGTTGCATAAAATTAGGCGTCTTTCACAGGACTTTTGTCATTTAAAAGTAGAAATGTCTACTTTTAAATGAATAGCACATAGTCGAGAGGTCGGGTGTTCGAACCTGGGTTGAGGTGAATTTTTCATCTGTGGCAGATATGGACATTTCCTTAGATCAGTTTCGAGCATTCTTCCTAATTCGTAAGGTAAATACCGGAGTAGTATAGAACAACTTAAGAAAAATCATTATGCGGGTCTCTCTGCAATTGGGCGAAAGCCTGTTGAGCGCCCAGAACAAGAGAGGGACAATAAATAAATAAATTAATTAATTAACAAAACCTTTTCCCCACGCTGTGCAATTAACGGTTCCATAGATATGTCCTGTGACATTTCTTAATAGGACACCCTGCAGATTCTTAAAGAGGTTAACCTGTAGGCATTTGAAGCCCGTTTGGCATTGCATGTATTTTACCATTTGGAGACCCACTAGAATTGGATTTGCTAGGTAATAAAATAAATCAGTTATTGATCTAAAATTGGCTCCTCTCAATAGAGAGGACCTAATTAGTTGGTCCGTTTATGACTATAATACTTTAGGTGAACTGTGTGTAAAATGTGTCGTAAAAAACCTGGCCCGAAAATTAATCTAGTTAATAGAGAAAATAGTTACATCTGTAAACGGAAACGTTACTTAGAATTCTTTCACTATTTGAAGTTAAATTACAGGAAATTATGAAACAAGAAATCTTCAGTAAGTAAGTTAATCACAGTAAACTTTGTGTTAGCTAGCCGTTGGTGAGTATTTTTTTTTTTTAATTGTAAAGCTCATATAGGAGATCAAACTTTATTGAAAAGAATCCCTCCTTCATATGCAACTTCATTCCATAACAAACATGGTAATTGTATCTAAAGTAAGGCTCCCTTAAAGTCATCTTCTAAGCTACAATTTACTACGATTTAATTTTCATACCGATTGGATCTTTTGGATCACGGAAAAGTTTTTGAATGCCACCGTCTGAAGTTGTAGATGTTTGAAAATTTAATTTGGAAAACTTTTTTGATAGACTGCTAGCATGTGACGGAGAAGGAAATTAGGTAATTTAACGATACAAATTTACTAGGCTTAAGAAAAATACTGCATGGGATCTTTTCATCAAAACATAACGTCAGTCCGTATGTAATAAATTGCGGGCACATAAAGCAAGTTTGACCCCTCGCGGCATCGTGCTAGATGTTCGAATAATACCCCAGCAATAATTCTTTAAATCATTATTTAGAAACCTATTTACTTACGCATCCTTAATGGCCTAATAAATCAGAAGGATATAGGCGCTTTCTAAAGTTTATTATAACATATTACCGTTTGGAATTGAGAAATATGGAATATTAATCTGCGTTAAAATGAAGGTATCATCTTTCTAATTTCCCATTCAACATTTTGGCATCTTATAAAAAAAACTCGCTTTAATTGTTAATTAGGTTTGTGTTCGTCATAGGAATAATTTCGGCTTAAAATGCGCATGGAAAATCAAAATTCCATTACTTCACATAAAATTGGGTTGAGTATATTGTTAATTTAGGTTTATTGAAATCAGTTCGGTCTCTTACGCCCTTAGTATGCAACTACGGTTAAAGTAATTTCATAGGTACGCAAGGTCGAATTTTGGTATACCTACACATAAATAAGTATAGGTATAAATCTGCGAGATATTTATTGAAACTGAACATGCAAGTGCTGTACCGTACAAATCGCAATTTCGAGCATGTTGAACTTGAAGCGCTTTTTAAATGGGGTTGAGATTAATGTCAGATGCAAAGTTTGCGGTTTTTTTAAAAAATAAATTGGCTATACGTTTCACGTCAAGGATATGTATGTGCTTGACTGCGAATGAAGCGTATGAATATTACCTTCACTTGTTCTATTTATGACATGTCTTATTACTATACAGGGTGTTTTTTAAGGAGCTGTAGTTAAACGTTTCTGGGAAAGTGAAGTAGGTAGGTTTTTGAAAATTTGTACTTAGGAGTTACTCTGAAGGCCGATGTAAACTATTTTCAAAATGATCGCACTTCCGGAAATACCGTACGTAGCTTGTAACTTCGTTATTTTAAATGGCTACCCTTATTTTTTATTGCATTTTTGGATTCCACGTGAAATTTCAGTTCTTTTGATGTATATCATTTATGGTCTTTTAGTTATTTTGACTTTAAGAAAAAAATGGCGAATGATAGAAAATTTTGTTAGTAAATGTACAGAGTGTGAAAAATTTCAAAGGTCTAATGTTAAGGAACCTCTTATTTCACAAGAAATTCCTCAATTGCCATTTTTGAAAATCGCAATTGACATTGGGGAATATGGTGGTAAATGTTACCTTATATCAGTTGATTGTCTATCTAAGTGGTTAGATATAATCCCTATAGAAAGTAAATGTATAGAAGAAATCATATTGAAATTGAAGTGTATATTCTCAAATCATGGTATACCAAAAATAATAGTTTGTGACAATAATCCTTTCTGTAGCTATAAGTTTAAACTATTTGCGTCAGATTGTAATTTTGATATTTCCTATATAAGTCCTCATTACCATCAAAGCAATGGCCTGGCTGAAAAAGGAGTAGGAGTGGCTAAAGGTATCATTAAAAAAGCTAAATGTCTTGAAGATATTTATACAGCATTGTTAGAGTATAGAGTAACATCTGTCGCTGGCTTAGATTACTCGCCATCGGAAATTTTAATGGGTAGATTATTAAGATCTAAGATTCCGGCTACATTTTCTAATTTACAACCAAAATTAGTATATAATAGCGCATATGAGAAGTTGGTTAATAATCAGGCTAGTATTAAGCATTGTTATGATAAAACGTCTAGGGAAAGGGAGCCGTTTAAAAAAGGGGATGATGTGGTCGTGCAAAACCCTTTACGAAAAGTGTGGGAAAGAGCAAAAATTATTGATGTAGGTCAAACACCACGTAATTATAAAGTATTGACTGAGACGCAACGTACATTAAATAGAAATAGTATGCATATTAGAAAATCTTTAAATGTACCTAGATTTACGGGATTACCTTACGAAGAAGGTTTTTCTGAAACTAAAGCTACTGATACAGAAAATTTAAATAAAGCATCAAATAACAATCAATTTCAAGAAAGCCTTCCAGTAGTAAGAACTAGATGTGGTAGGGCTGTCAAACAGCCTGCAAAGTTTAGAGACTTTGTTGCAGCGTAAAAGGGGAGATGTTTGGTATAAAGCTAACTTCAGTCCTAACTGCCTTGACGTAAAGATGTTCCTTGTGAAAGTTTTAATAATAAATTATTATATTGTCTTGTATCTTTTGTGAGCTACACAGTATGAAACAGTGATTTATTAGAAATTGTTGAATTACAAAAAATATGTAAAAGGTATACAGGTTGATTCAAATTCGAGGACCACCATGGGGATGTCGGAAACTGTAAGGGATAGGTCGGCAGTTTCAATTTGGAAAAGTGGCGTATTTTGATGCATAACAAAATGCCGTTTTGAAACTGAAAAATTCCGACTACTTTCGGAGATATCCTGAAGAAACGAAATCGAAATCGTTTTTATTTTTTTACCGAAGTTCTTTAAAAAGATATTTCAAAATAAATGACACATCATTATGGTCATTTTTTCCCTCTACAAGATGCTAGTTTTAAATTTTAAGTCTTAACTTTTCGTCTCGGATTAATTATCATCAACTTTGTTTGTTTATTATGGAAGTCTCTTTACTTTTTGTGCCATTTGATAGAGCATTTTTTTTATTTCAGAACTGTAAACATTACATTTTGTTTTTAAAAATTGTTTTCTCATTTGATGTTTTAGAGTAGATCTTCAACTGGCCTTGAAGTGAAAAAGTAAACTGTCGAATTGTTTGCCACATATTTTGCGTTGAACGTCACCAATATTTATAGTAATAAATTTATCCCGAGATGATCATGTTAGAAAAGGAGTACAGAAGATTTATTTAGATGTATATATAGATTGTGCCCTAATGCATTATTAACTACCCCGTGTTTACTAATTCCGTTGCTGCGTGCACTTCATTAAGATGAAGGAATAATCAATTTGAGTGTCATATCGGTGTACAAATAATAACCAGGTACTCCATTAAATTAGACCTTTACCGGCAGATTTTAGTAGAATATTATGTAAGAGAGGTCGTAACTCCTAAGATGGATCTATATGGCACATAATGGGTGATAATACCATTTTCTTCTAATCAAAGTCGCAGTGAATAAGGGCTGGTCTGAGAAGCTGATGTCAAATGCTTTAGAAACACCTCAATGCCACTATTGTCGCGAAACCAAAATCGGTTGCTTGTAGTATAGGTATACGTGGTGCTTTAAGTGGATTTAATCAGTTTCCATAATATTTTTTACATAACAAAGTTGTTAGGAGATTGATCAAAACATCAATATATCACTTCAGACGTAAGATGGGCAGATTAATAGATTATAATTCGCAATTAAAGTATAGGTATATATTTAAAATGGAGATAGCTTTTTCACTAGATATGAGAAATATTAAACAAGTTTACCAATCTGTATGTAGGTATGTAAATTCCGAGGTAAATTCTTTACTTTGCGAGCAAAAGGAAAATTTGTTTAATAAGCTAATTTTGGTTTTAAACCCTACATTTGGATGTAAATGTGGTAGAAAAATAATTCTCCAACTACGACCGGAACATTTGTTTAAACAAAGGAAAATGTGACTTTTTATGGTTTTTTGCAATTATCTCCGTATCCACGGGTTTAGGGATAAAAATGGCTCAGTATGATTTTTGTTCCCCGTTAAATTTCCTACAAAAAACTTCTATTTTTTTTCGTTAGGTGACTAGTGTTCTAGATATTGCTTTGAAATGGAAGTTCTCCTTGCTTACTCCGGCATATCTGTACGACAAGGGGTTCGAAGTCCGCATATTTTCTTTGCATTGAGAAGGGATAATAATTCTACGATTGGGTAGAATTGGTTTTTCAATATTTACTTTAACACTATAATACTAATGTTTTAAAAATTGTCAAAAGTATAGGCAAATGAATTTTGACACGTTAAATTTTTTGTATTAGAATTTTGAAAAAGTGTTTCCAATCAATCCTACACGCCAAAACACACAATGCGCAACACAATGCCAAACACACGACTTAAAAAAGTTAAAGTAAAGGAAGTAAGGTACTCCTTCTATTAAGCTATTCAAATAAACGTGCTTTTGGTTTTTATCAACATTTCAAATTGCAACCGCTGCACTGGTTCGTATTGCAATGAAAGCCCCGTATATTTCGAGGCAATAGGTACCTACATTTTTTTTACTTACGAACGGAAATAATAACCAGTATCACTTTTTGTAATAACGATAAGATAAGCATTTTATCATTAGTAACGACTCTAAGAAGTATCTAATCTCTTAATTAAACCTCTTGACACGTACATATAAGTATATGTATATGCATGTGCAAGCTATAGACCAGTATTAGGTATCATCATGTATTTTAAACTTGTATTGGCTTCAGTTGGTCTCATGTGTGTAGGTGTTGCCTCAGGTATGTTGTTTAATGTTTATGATTTTATGCACGAACGGTCTTTAAATTGGAAGCCTTCATTTGCTGCCAGTTTTGTACCTACGAACTATTAGCACCCTCAGGCTACAAGCATTTAGAATAACATGGCTGAACTGACTGCTTTTTAATTTAACTTCTATTGTAAGTCGGGAACAAGGTATACATACACACATGAACGCCATGGTCTTGGAAATTATTTTGAATGGATCACTAATACGCAAAAAATAATTCTTTTTTTGTGAAAGTATTCGTTGCTATGCTAGTACACGCTTTTTGAAACATGTCGAATGCCCATTATTTGATTTATTTTAACGTATCGAATCGTAGGTTCGGACACAACATACTGCTATGGTTGCGAGGGTAGGTCCGACAGTTCCCCTACACTCCTTAATAAATGTCGTAAGTTGATTAATATTACCGTACAGAGCAATTATCCAGGACGTGTATATTGCGTATTTTATTTTGGAAGTAAGTAATGTATGTGTTATCTAATGCACGAATACCATCTACATTTTTTCAGCTGAGACCAAAGACGGTAAGAGCGTTGATTTTACGAAGAGACTGGCTTCTTCCCGTGATTGTGCTTGGCATAGAACCAATAACGGAGCAAACAAGTTCTGTTCGTATTGCGACACAGGTAACTATTGCAATACTGACACTTATTGATCAATAAGACCGAGCCTTTATAAGGATTGTAAACGTTTTTCTGCAATCGATCACTAATTATGTTATTATTCTTTAATATTTTTGTTCTTTTTTGTTTGACATTATCCTCTAAACTACAAAATGTAATAATTCTGTTGTAATATACGTATATACAGCATCAATCATTGGAAGCTAACCTTGCTTGCTTCACGCGATATGCACTAGGAATATTGGATACCCAGGGTCAAATGGACGCTATATATAGCGATTTTGAAAAAGCATTCGATCAAATAGACCACTTTATTATTTTGAAAAAGCTATCTCAATATGGATGGAGCACGCCGCTAATACAATTCTTTAAATCGTACTTGACGGGCCGATCCCAATTTGTCTCCTACGGCGGACATGATTCTAGAAGCTTTGTGCCCACGTCTGGTGTTCCGCAGGGCTCAAACTTGGGCCCTTTTCTTTCTTTTTTTGATATTATAACGACCTCTCTTCGCACCTAAATTACGTGTTGACGTTCTTCCAACTCCGAATTAATTACTCATTTTACAGTCAATATCCCGTCAAAGATTTAAAAATCACCAATGTCCGTAAAACACTTTCCGCGCGATTTTTGCTAACGGCACTATGTTTCGTAACACTGTACAGGATTATCCTACCGACTGCGCCAATTACGTGTTGACGTTCTTCCAACTCCGAATTAATTACTCATTTGCTTTAATACGTTTATTAATGAAGCAACGCAGGTAACAACTGAAGCTTAGAAAAAGTCATCTTCGTTCAAATAGGTAAGCTTATATACTATTTAAGAGATAATTACTGGTATGAAAAGATAAAGTTTGATAATTACTTATTTAACAGTTTTCGTAAAATATCTAAATATGATTAACAATGCTTTCAAAAGATAAAGTATGGAAAAAAGTGCAATTATGCGGAACACCGTTATTTATCATACTTATATAACATTTGGCGAAAAAAGATTAGATGCGAGAAAAGTGCAACTTAGAGGTTCTTCTAGTTTTATCAATGTGGAATGGGATCCCTCCAGTGGCGTGTACGTGATTAGGGGTGCTGGCATATAACTCCTATCTTCGCAGAACCTTTTATTTGCCGACGACTTGAAAATATTTACGAAAGTATCCTGTGTGAATGATTGTTATCGGCTTCAAGAGGATCTAGATAATCTACATCAGTGGTGCGAAAGTAATAGACTACGCTTGAATATAAGCAAATGCAAAGTAATTACATTCTCCCGTAAGCGTACAGATATTGAGTTTGATTAGCATTACCAATACTCCCTTACTTAGGACTAGCTATGTCAAAGACTTAGGCGTCGTGTTAGATAAACGTTTATCCTTTTCACTCCATGTAAATGAAGTAGTCAAACAATCTTTGAAGGCCCTTGGGTTTATAATTCGGTCAAGCATGGACTTTGAAGACGTTTCTACTATCAAGTGTCTATACTGTGCTCTTGTCCGATCTAAGTTGGAGTACTGCGCTTGCATGTGGCAACCATACTTTAGTAAAAATATCGAACAAATCGAAAAGGTTCAACACCGATTCTTAAAATATCTATTTTTTCGATGTGAGGGACGATATCCAGTTAGAGGATATCCCCGATCGCAGATGCTGGAAAAGTTTAATCTATTACCACTTTGTGTTAGACGGAAACGTATTGGTATGGCGTTGTTGTTCAATCTAATGAATAATAATACTGACTGTATAGCACTACATAATTACATAAAACTAAGCATACCAAGATTGTCGGCAAGGCGTGCCCTCACGTTTCACATACCAAAGTGTAACACAATTAGCCTGAAGAATTCGCCACCCTGTGTCACAATTATAATTATAATTTAATATGTCATATAGTAGACATTTTTAATTGTACATTAAAAACGCTAAATAGCTTCTTAGTTTGAAATAATATTTTTTGTTTTTATTTTTGTTTTAGTTTATACACAGTAATTATTGCATTTTCGTTCACTTATATACCTGATCTTTAGTTTTATATCTAATTAACATATTCGTTGTCACAGAATTCTATAGTTTTATTTTTAGTTAATTGCACTTCAACGTTTTTACTGTTTCTTTAAACATTTTGAAGTTGTCCAATATTGGTGTTATTGCTGTATGGACAATAAAGATTATTATTATTATTATTAAGTCACCTTATATCTCCGCCATCGCCGTAACACATCTTAACTTCTCAAAGATCTATAAAAATGTTAAAATTCTTTGCAATCTAAAATATTGTACACTAATACCTCTAAATACGTGTAATACCCGATTTTGCTGAACTAATACCTATTAATACCCACTATAACACCTAATACCCATATTAATACCCACAAATACCTACTAATACCCACTAATACCTTTGGTTAAATTCCATATTTCGTACTTAGGAATTAAGTGATTCATAAAAAATAAATAAGAAAGTTGGCACTGAGCATGCGCAAAACCAAATTTTGATTTTTAGAAGTGCCTATACTCGTATGTATCAAATTTCATTTAAATACCTTCATAAATAAACAAGTATAAATTGTGCACAAGTCTTGTGCAGATAAAGCGCATTTTTTAAACCGAAATAGCTTTTGTTTTGACATCACCAATGGATATATTTCTTGCAGACGTGTATCGCCCTTTGTGAGTACCATCTTCCGACAATCCGTTCTTGAGGTATAAGGGAATATAACCGATCACGATAAGAGGCAAAGGAGGAGGGCTATAGTTGGTAGAAATTAATTCCTTTCGTTGAGACCTTTAATTAGAGTACGATGAAGGATAAAACTAGTTCCCCCCCCTTCACCGCGTACTTTGCTAAGAAGACAGAAAGAAAGGCAGTAGTTGGTAGAAAACGGTTCCTTTCGTTGAGACCCGTAGTTAGAATACAATGAGAGATAAAATTAATTTTTATAAGGTTATAAGTTTTTTGGAGAAGATCAAATGAATTCTACAAACATCGAAAGTACAGGTTTCAATGGCAATCGATTTTCCTGGCCTTTTTCTGGTAGTATTACTTTCAAAAGTGTTACTAATTGCACCTTTAACTTCGGTTCTTCTACTAGCACTGAGAATATCAAGTAGGTATCAATAAAGTTAGTTGGAATTGAAGGGTATTTTATTCACTTATAACCTTACATTACGGTGTTGAGGTAGGGAAAACTTTTTCCTCCCTTAGTTTGGAAAAGTACAGATTTCGCCCTTCAAAACTGTGCAAGAAGTACTATATTAGGTGGTAGGAAAAAGCTTTTCCGGCACCTCATTCTCCGTTTACTTCGTATACCTATACTTGCAGCCAGTGTTGCCGTAGATTAATTTCACGTTGTTAAAAATGGTGTACTTGTGTTCGATTGGTGATTTGTCTTTGTCGACCGCTAACGCAGAGGTAAAAAGACATTCATTGAAAAAAGAATCAATGGAAGAAAATTGAAAATATTAGGACGGTTAGTATAATACATTAAGTGTCGAAAAATCTATTTAATAAACAATTATCAAAGTCCTCTATCGAAGGAACTTCAGCCCATTTTTGTATGGTAGATCAATATTCTATTAGCAAACTTTGACTCCATCATCAGTAAGATCTCCTTTGTCAGTACCCACTCTGAAGTCCCGTTCTCCCGCAATTCGCGTTGGTAGTTTTAACTCCCCCATCAGTAAGATATTGTCGCCGACAACCAAATTCCCTTCCGACGTCCCGTTCAATCGCAAGAAATCCTCCACAAAATAGTACTGAATTTTTGGGGCACTTCTCATAGCTCGAGCTTCTATTGGCGACACGAGAAGGAGAGACAGTGATTTGGACTTTAGGAAATTTTAAACTGCGTGACAAAATTCACAAGGGAAGGCAACTTTTGGGCGGTCGAAGTCGACAACCCCTCGAAAACGCGCGCCTTGCAAAAGTTGGTTTATTTCGCTCTACGAAAAAAAAAATTCCGCCACGCAGAAGTTGGGCGCGTTTACAAGATCTTTCCGATGACACCAATTTAAAAACAATCGGACCCAAACTATAGAAGAAGATAGGAAAAACTAAAAATCACCACGTTAGTATAACATACTCGAGGATGACGCCCAGATTTCGCCGCCCCAGATCATGTAGTTCCGTCCCTAAAGTTGTTAATTACACGTATTCGGTAGGTACATGTACACACCTCGTGTTTCCACAAGCGTTCTTCAACGGGTCCGCATTTGCTGTCAGCCGTCCATCCAGCCGGCCAAAGTGAGATTAAAAGCTACCTTTTTACAAATAAATTTACAAAAATGTGATATAAAGGAGAGTTTGGAAAATATTGATTGGAACACTAACTGCAAGTACGAACTAAACCGAGAATGGGGTGCCAGAAAAGTCGAGACGCCCACGATTGGGGTGGGGGTGGTTGTTTAGAGTTACGGGGGTCACTTCGAAGGCCCCCCCTTGCAGGTAGGATTGAATTCATCATGTTGTAGGCATTCTAAGAGAACAGTGTCCGGCGTGTTACAGAAATATTAGAAAATAGTATTTCGATTACTTCAATGAGTTGCTGAAAATTGTATCTGCGCCACTTAACATCTAAAAAATTCTATTCGTCTATTCGGTAGGAAATTTTCTTCCCTACAATTTTCCTCTCTTGGCATTTTTTCTTAAAATGCTTCGTTTTAGAGTTATTACGAAAAATTTCAAAAAACGTAGATTTTATAATACTTAAGGGGTGGTTTTGGGATGACGGGCTCAACGCCTCGACGCTGGGGTTTCAGAGCGTTTTTAGACCCTTAAAACAAACTACCTTGCTAAATTTCAGCTTGTCTCTAATTTGTTGAACGTTGGCCATAAAAAACGATGGATAGTCCCTGTGCTATTTTCCTTTCTTGCCCAACTGATTTTTCTGCTTTTCGAGCGCCATCAGGGATGGAAATAAACCCCTAAAGCGGCAGAGAACCTCGGTGTGACCCTACGGGGTCATTTGATTTAACCCGTTTTCAATAGTTTGAACCGAATCGGTCCACGTGTTTGGCAGTTAATGTGTTCACGGACAGACGGACACCATCGACTCCCGCTTAATAAAGACCAAATAAAAAAATTAATATAACAAAATAAATATTGCACCTTAGCAAAAGATTTATGACATGGCGAATCGCATACCTTTCTCGAGTGCCTTTATTTTCCATAG
This sequence comes from Photinus pyralis, assembly GCF_008802855.1. NCBI lineage: Eukaryota > Metazoa > Arthropoda > Insecta > Coleoptera > Lampyridae > Photinus > Photinus pyralis. The sequence continues at coordinate 48,157,999 of NW_022170249.1, forward strand.
TAATTCTATAGAACAAAAAATGCCAATACGCTATTGATGGAAACCAGGAAAAAATACGTACCTATTTCATAAGATTTACTTCCATCGCCTGAATTTGGGAAGTATAAAAGCTTTTTAGGGAGAAAGTTAATTTACTAATTGACCATAAAACTGTAGGTATCAGCCAGTAGGAGTACGAGTAATACAAAAGAATTTAATTATAGATTGGAATCGCAATAAAATTGACCCGTTGACCAATTAAAAAAATCAACAATAAGTTATTGTAGTCGATATGTATCAAATTAGTAGCTCACAATATCCGATGAAAAGAAGGACTCAATAACGATGTTATACACGAATTCAGGTCTAGTGAATAATTGTGTTTGCGGTTACGCCTAACAGAATGTATAAACCGGGATTCTAAGGTATTTGTAAATTATTAGCTAGGTAAAAGGGTCAGTGTAATTATATTACAGTAGTTGCAACTTCGGACAAAGAAACATCAAGCGTGAGTTTCCTTGGATTGCTTTTTATTGAGTTTTCACAATACTATACTTGAAAACTACAAAAAGACCTAATTAAAATGAGCAAGCTGTCATAATCAGCGAAAGTCTTTTGAAACACACTGAAACTGAACCTTAAAGTCAATATTATTATATTATTATTATTATTATATTATATCGTTTATATGGTAACCACATAATTTAATTTTTGCTCTGTCGAAATAGACTCCGAATAATTAGCGGGGCCCGTAATAAATACCATTTACGGACACTTTTCTCGTATCTGGACCCGTGAAAACGCGCCTTACGGGGGCCAAGTCGACCAGTCAACATTCTGCCCTCCACAAAAACTGATACGGAACCAAGGAGCTACACAGATCGACGCTAGCGGAGCTTTCCTATTTGATCTTGGCTGTTGTTACGCGCGTTATCCACAATTAAGAAGCAAAAGCCTTTAACACTGAAAAATTGATTATGAAATTATGCTTTTTATCGTGATTAATTAGCACTAAAACCCTACCTTCGCTGATCGGTTCAGAAGGGCGCTTTAATCTAAATATTTGTACGATTCCTCAGTTACTCTACTAAGATATTTTTAACTCATTATCTTAGTGGGCTATTCATTTTCATAAAGACGAAAACGGTGAAAAGAATTCATTACAATGCTAAGCAAGAGCTGTCTACGTAGGGCTATATAAAATAAATTCTACCTTTGAATTGGTAATAATAAAATTGTGTACTAAAATGGCCCTTATATTATTGCGTATGTATACTTTTCTTTCCCCTTCGCGGCACTTTGCAATTCCGCCTTTATCGCAAATGAAATCAAATTAAAAGGGTTTAATTATGCCGTGATGTTATTGTATTAACATCTAACCCTCTCGTGACAAATTCTGACGGCTTTTGTTCCCTATGGTGTTCTTTTTTGATGTACGCTTTAATTTCTCGTCACAATATCCGCTTATATTTTACACTTTGGATGAAGCGATATGCAAATAACACTAGCCGGTTACACACACAACTTGCATCTTATCTTTAAAAGTTTTGAGAAAGTGACAGTATAAATTCGAGTTGCAGCTCGAAGTTTCCAAATTAAAATCGGGCGATTGTATGCGAAAAAAAAGTTTTTTTTAAAACGGCACAAAATTTATTCTGAAAGTTTGCTATAAACAGAAGTTTCTTTCTTGGGAGAAGGTATGGTAAACTGAAACCAATTACAAGATGATAAACTAATCCAAAGTTTTCGTAAAGCTGCGGTTGTAAATCACGCTCGAACTAGAAATTTATTGAGTTAAGCTCATTACAAGATGCCGGATTCGGGAACATAAATATCAGTATTACTTGCTGAAAATAAAGTCTACTTTATGATGATGTAAAATATTACATTTTATAATGATGCATGTCCATGTCTTGCCTTCAGCGAAAGAAACCATTTCGTTCTTGTTATGCATGTATTTTAATTTAAACTCAATTTTTGGATAAATATGTATTTAACCTGTATGTATACTAATATCCCTCATATATTATTTCCTCAATCGCCAGTAAATTGCAATTCCACTACTATTGAGCTCAGACCTCATAGTTTTCTCAGTCTTTTTAAATGCGACCCAGCCAAGTAACGACTTTGTTTTAAAAAAACCTATTCATTATGCAGGTTCCTCAGGTGTCTGGAAACTGCATGGTAACGATTCAATTTTAAAGAAGTTCAATTAAAAGAATTTTAGTTTCAAACTTTTAAAGTTGAAGTGTTTGTAGAAGATTGTGCTAAGGATACAAGTTTAATGATGTACTGTTTAGAAATATTTATGTAATTAGTTCTTACGGAAAAAGCTTTTATAAACTTAGTAACCAACAAGGTTAGCAACAGATCTCTCAAACTGGCATAGTTTTATTGACGCAGAAAGTATCCATAGAGGTGATTTTGTTACACGTAGTGACTTTTGAAAAGAAAGATCACGCAAATATTTTACTTAGCTAATTCAATAAAAAATAAGACTTTTTTTAAAAGCATGGTTCTGTTGGTTTTGTAAAACAGTTTTTAATTGGTTCTAACCACTGCACCTTAGGAAAATTTCTCGCTGTAGAGAAAATGATGTGCAGGCTGTTCTGTATTCAAGAGTAATATAATTTTACTTACCTATATACAGCTCTTCTTCTCCAGGTTGAACTATTTTCCGTATCTATTTGGAACTTCTTATTTATTTCTTTAGTTGGAGGGTGAAGAGCGGTTGTGAATTGTTTTTTTACTTTTACTTTATCGATTAGCAGTATACCAGGGAGTAGACTTGGCGTTATTCACTAACTTTCGACCAGTGCTGTAAGGTTCAAGTAGGTTTAGGGGAGTGTGAGTTTTAATATATCGTTATCGTGAATTTTAGATTCCCTCTGTAGGTTATTTACACCGTGCCGCTTCTTCGACCACGAGAGAAACGTTCAGGTAGTCCACCCCTGTTTCAAGTTCAATACTTCTTTTAGGTGGTTAGAAGGTTACGTGCGGAGTCTTTTCTTCCAATTTGAGGATTCACTCATATAGATTTTTTTACTAACATTATTTGAAAAACCTGAAGGACTGACCCTAAAAGTGTTGAAATTGGTGTATTGAGCTTAACTTATTACCTTCGTATAATACTTAATAATTCGTTGATTTATGAACCTTAAAAATATTAAACAATTCAATATTTCGCCTCGTACCTTGGTAACCTTTGTAGAGACTGTGCTTAACTGGCAAAAGACGATCTTTTAGTCCGTCTGCGGTAATTAACAGAAAAAAGATCGAGGGCACCAAAGTTTAAAATTTATCAACAGGTTAACCATGTTAACGTATTTGTATCATAAAACTTAAAAGACCAGCCTGTTTGATTTTAGCTGTCACAGCGGATATAGCACCGTTACTGTTACATATATGAGAAAATGTTATAGAGTAAAAGTTGTTCTACATTTAATTTTGCATTATCTGTTATGGCAAGAAAAACAAGTTAAAAAGTAATCGTAAACGATTTACATAAAGCGCATTTCCACTTGCATTCATTTCCTATTTGTAAGATGCAACTTTTATTAAAATTGTAAAAATCCTGCCACAAATATGAAATATAGCGTTACACATGTGCAATCCATTTTTGACGTGCTACTTCAATTTCAGTTTATAAGAAGAGTTTCATTTCAATGCTTTTCTAAATAAGAAAGTTGGAACTGCGCATGCGCAAAACTACATTTTGAAGCTAACGTTAGATTTTCCTTTGTTCCAAGTGGTATGTATCAAATTTCATTTAAATGCTTTCATAAATAAAAAAGTTGACACTGCGCATGCGCAAAACCAAATTTTGAAACTGGCGCTAGATTTTCCTTTATTCCAAGTGGCTATTTATCAAATTTCATTTAAATCCCTCCATAAATAAGAAAGTTGGCACTGCGCATGCGCAAAACCAAATTTTGACACTGGCGTTAAATTTGCTTTTATTCAAAGTGGCTATGTATCAAATTTCATTTAAATACTTTTATAATTAAAAAAGTTTGCAATTCTGTTTATAAATGGTCGAGATGCGAAAAGGGCACTGTGAATTTTGAATGGATTCGACTCAACTTTTGGCATTGCGCATTGTATGGATACAGCTATTCCCATATTGAATTTCATGCAATTCAGTTCATAACTAATGTAAAAGCGATCGGACATTTACAAAGTTATCGTTCACACGGACAGATAGAGGGACAGACAGACAAAGGAACAGACGGACAGACCAACAGGCAGACGACAGACAGCAATGCAAAATTATAAACGATCTCTAGGATCGTTAATAAACGGCAAAAGTGTAAAATTATGGAACATGTAAAAAAACGGTTTTTTGTTTTTTTTACAATAACTTTTTTTGTAAGCGGTACAAAAAAAATTCCTTCCTTGGTACAAGACTCGACACCATAACGAACTAAATAGCTAAAAAAGTAGAACAATAGCTCTTAAGATAAAAAACTAGTAGCGTCTCAAAACGAGCGGACGGACGGACGGACTGACAATGTGGCCACAATAGCGCATGTTTTTTTTATTGTGGAAATGCGCTAAAAACAATTAAAAAGAAGATGTATCAAGTAAATAGCAAATAATTCAAAATTTTAGATGGAATGTACCGGTTTTATTAAAGATTCTGAAATGTATATTACAATGTCATAGTATCTAATGAATTAAAAAACATAAATCTAGTAAAAAATGCACGTTTAAGTGAATTGAATATATATAATTATTTTGTTTTCCGGCCTACTTTTTCTAATAAAGCTCTAATCTATGTAAGTGTGCATTTATAGTTTAATTATAGATTTACTTTTTTTAATTGATTAGATAACTATGACATGTGATATAACGTTGGAAAGAGAATTGTGTACAGTGTAACGCATGTTACAATAATTAATTCCACTGCACTCTACCTCTGCTTAATCTGTATACGTCTCAATTAAATTGGGATAGGTCCTTGTTGTGTAATTATACGTAAATGTGCTCTGGCTAGCTGTCAGTCAGAAATCCTCTGGTGCCCTCTTAGGGAAAAGGGTAAAGGGATAACTAATCATAATAATTCAGTAATCTGTATTAAATTAAGAAACGGTTCTCATTTTCTTTAAGGTAAATTTTAGCTGCAATAGAATTCGTGAATGCGGTTTGGGGCTACACAATCCCGTAAAGCCAATGGTTAAGCCACGTTCATTCGTAAAAACACCCTTCGTATTGATAGCAAATATTCAACTGTATTTGTAAAAATAAACACACTATATAGTGATCGTCAGGTGCTACATGAAAATTAATTGTATTTTCACACTCTGTATAATAACAACAAATCAAACTGCAATGCGTTAATGTATTAATAATTCTCAGGTGCTAGTCTAAATTTTATCGGCACCGGGTGTCCACCAATATGAACACGCGTTCGAACAATTGTTCATAAATACCTCTAATGTTTGTGCACCAGGAGTTTTAGATGCGTTCTGGTTACTGATTTCAATAAAAGCTACAGCTGTACTTTGCACGGACCAAGTATGAGACCGTTTGTTCGATGTAGAATGAAATTAGTTATCTAGCTGTACTCCGCACGGACTGGCTACAGAATCCTAGTCGGTGTTACGAACGTCAGAGGAAGAGTTATAACACCGGCCCCACTGCCACAAGCCCCTCATTGGCTGTAACGCTAGATGCCTCAACGGCGAAGTGCTTATAGCCAGCACCTACAGCCAACAGGTTGCGTTGTCGTCTGCTATTCGGGAGGTTGTGGGTTCGAATCCCGCTGCCAACTGCTCTGTCTGGGGTTTTGTTCCTCAGACGTATGTAGCTTCGCATAATGCTAAGCATTATGTTGAAATCCTGAGGCGAATGATGGAGCAGTACTCTTCCCTTTCAGCATCCTAACTCCGTTCCTTCCGTTTCCAACTTTACCCACCCTTGCATTCCCGTTCTCTTGGCTGCCCGAAAAATAAGCCTTTCAGTCGATGTAGTAAGATTGCTTAAATTCCTTTAAGAATTTTCTGATTACTTTCAATAAAAATTTAATGCAATTTCTTAAATAAATCCGATCGCGCAATGAACTTTTGATTTATATCGACTGCATGGAAACTATCTCTACGGTTTATCAAACGCTTTTCATTAGATCCTCTGAATAAGATTACCGAAACGCGCGACTACCTTGCTTTTTTCGACCCTGCTGCCTTCACTATAAATCTGCGGGGTTACATATTCCTTTGGGTAATGTATATTCAACACCCTAAACGAACAAATGCGTATTTGACGAAAACAGTTTATTTTCGCGGTTTTTCCGGAATTCAAATAACTACAGCACTTCGAATTTGGATTCGGGGGCGGTAATTCCGCGATTTAAATTGGCAAACGTTGGCCAAATGTTGCATACTCGACTGTCTGTTCTCGTTGCATGGTTGCTACTGCAAATTGTTCTTAAATAATGATAAATATATTTGTAATTCAAAAGAAAATGGCGGTCAACAGAAGTGCTACCAACATATGATTGTGACAAAGAGGTTCCAACATTACCAAGATATTTCTTTAATTGTTTAAATAATTAAATAAATCTAAAAACAAGCAGCACAAGAATGTACACGAGCTGAAGGCACGCATTAACACACAATTCGAAATTTTTCTAGCTATTTTACAAGTTTCTGTATAAATGTGAGGTCGGTACAGAGAGAGAGAGACACCATTCAAATTGTGTTGGGTTTCCTAGGTCGCAATCCCTTTTGATGTGTAAAATAGGAGGCGATGTGCGGTATCCGAAAACGCAACCGTAATTTAACGTTACATCAGAACCGTACATCTACTAATCAATATGATCCCAATTAGGTCAAGGTATAAAAACAATAAGGGTGTTTTTTATTACAAACACTTTCGATCGAAAATGAACAAAGATTCTGGTGGGCGCACTTTATTTTCTTGTGTCGTAGTTTACGCGCCACTATTTCAGTTTACGTAGAATCGCGCGCCCGTAAGAGAGATGGGCTGCGTTTTAAGGATAAAAGATAAGGGATTCGTTTTCGTAATAAATGACCGTATTTAGTCAATGTCCGAGCTTTTGACAGGAAGAAGGTCTTGGCAACGGAGATTGTTTCGTATCTATCAACTCCAGGTTTGGGTCGCTATGTATATAATTTTGGCGACCGAGTATTGGTTGGCGTATGACATAATTTAGTAGAGTGTAGTTCGTACCCACTTGACTTGTAAATATGTCAGTTTGTTTGCTTGTCACATAAGCAGAGTTGATCATTATTCTGTTGCGAGATTGTTTTTAGTGAAAGAGCGCTCTAGAGCATCAGAAATAAAGGGGAGCCTTTATGAATCCGTCCTCGGTTATGTCGTCGAGCTGAATTTTTCAAGACCATATTAAGTTTGTCAATGAACTAGCGTTCAGCTTATCTCTTGGCATCTATATTGAAGTTTTACAAAATTGCCGACATAATTTCGTAACGCTCGACCTTAATTTATTTTAAACTCTAATGGAATGGCAAATACGAAAAAATTGACGCATTTTGAAAACGTCGATGGCACGAAAAGTTAATGGTAATTAATATGCAAAACTCTTAATCCCGATTTAATTCCGGTGTAGGTACTTTAAATATTGCACTGTCATACACGTTAATCCCTTACACTTTTACAGGCCTGATATTTAATTTTTGATTAATATTTAGCGTAGCTGCCCTCTCTAACAAAAGCGATCAAGTCACCGATTGCGCAAAGGTTCACTTTTCTGATGTTTTAGTATCGTCATTTCTCTTATCCTGTTTCCAGCCCTTTGCTATTAGTTAGATGTAGTAGACACAATAGGTCAATTCATCTATTTCTTTATTCGTTCTTGCCTCCCTAGGCTTGTTAATTTAATAAACAAAAACTGTTTTTATTTGAACGTCTTAGTATAGTATTATGCCTCCGACCTAATTCACAAAACACACCAAAATTCTCCATTTTACTGGAGAGATAAAATAAACAAAATACACTAACGAAAGTGTATAAATTTGTCGCTTAACGTTAAAAAAATGTGACTAATACTTTGATGTTACCATTATATTTATAAATAAGGGCTTACTTATGGATTTTTCAAGATAATTTGAGAATGTTTTTAAACTGTATTAGCTCAGGTTTTGATAATTTTTCATAGATATTTTCTCAGATAAGATGACAATAATGACAAAAATTCTAATAATATTCTAATCATAATAGACAGTTTTACATTGCTCCGAGTCCAATCTAGACCAGCCTATCCTTTTCGGTGTGCATAACTTTTTGATGTCGTACGATACGTCTCCCATTTACCTGTACTTTGGCAACATCAAAAAGATTCCTTAGATCTGCCCGCATCATTCTATAGTCCCTTGTCCCATGTAACTGGATAGTTACACTTACACGGATTGAACACTGCACTACTAAAATCAGATCTAATCTCTACGGCACCGCTAAAATTTTTGTGGTACTAAACAATAGATATTTTTCAATGAAATAATTAATACCAAGGCTAGCTCAGTAATAAATAAACCTTCGATTAAACTGGCCTTGCGGAACGTTGGTTCTTTGCCTCACCTTAATCTGAAACTCAAAAACTTGATGCTCTGATTTGATAAGTCTCAAATAAATACTCATATAGTGCAGTACATATAGTGCCTCAGTATACGAATACACTAATTTGTTCAAGGGATACATCCTTGAAAGTCGGCCTCTTCAGAAATATAAAAATGATTTCAAACGAAAATTCCTTATGCAAAATCCCCGGTTAATCGCCAGAATTAATATTTTAAACATTTGTGGTGGATACGAAAACTGTTATGGCCGTTCAAACCAACAAATTTAAGCGAAGCTTAGCTTAAGCGCAGCAGAAAAGCCATGGTAAGTATTGTCTTAATAATCGTTGCCATGGATTTTAAGCTACGCTTAAGCTAAGCTCCCCTTAAATTTGTCGGTGCAAACGGCCATTAAACGTTGCCAATTGCTAATGTAAGTGAAGTCACAAGGAAAAGATAACTAAATGCGGAACGGTTGCAATAATCCGATAATGATCCACCAATCCTCGTTAATAAACTAGCTACAGTAGCAATCGTTCTCAACCAAAAATTTACAGTGACACTCAACCAATAATAATTTATACATATGTATTCGAGAAAATTAAACTGTTACACATCCAGGGTAATATCGTCAGCCCTAGGATGGAACCTTGTGGGATTCCCTGGTTTAAATTAGGTATGTTGGATACTGGGCCGCCACTTTTCGCTGCTTGAACCCTTTTAGAAAGGTAGGATTGCATCGGTCGCAGTAGGTACCATCTCCTTTAGGCCATATTTTTTTAAGTTTTAGTAGCAAGACGCTGTAATGAAATATCTACCGTGCGGGAAACAGTTTATGGTGTTACTTTAGTACAGCGCTCATTCATTGCCTTTTTTTAAACACTATATACATCCATTGCCATATACGTGAGCACTTGCTCTTTTTGCGTGGCACTAGGATTTTTCTTCGTGTCGGTCTTCATCTTTTTTTAATGTTTTAGCCTCTATATCTCCATGTTGATTATTGCTCTGCGATTTTGCTTCATTTATTTCAGTTTAGCCCCATCTACTCGTCTCACTTTGTCTGATATTGTGTTGTTTCCACCAATGAAATTGATTAAACAATGCTTTTTATTTTCGATGTCATTATTGAGAATAGTTTGAACATTGGATAACATAATGTCAGCATGAAGTAGGAACCTATCTTCATACATAGGATTGTTTTTTGTTGTCTGCTAAAGCTGATGTCATAGTGAGTATGCAGGAAATGTGTTTAGGTTTAGTTTATAATAACAATAACATCTAAGGATAAAAGACATATTACTTTACTACAATAATCTTGTTTCAGGTTTTTACGTATATTCGGTTCACTTGGACAGCTTGCACTGATTATACAATTTTACATGCGTTTATCATATCTAGTTGCCAGTATCCTTTTCAAGGATAATTGCGTAAACATTATTTGACCCTACATTCTAAATTTAGGTTTAGATTTAGACTGTGCTGGGAATTAAATTTATTTTGATCCGTTAGAAGTAAGAGTTCAGTTCGACACTAACCAATATTTATTAAGGTGGTCGATGGCTCCGATTAAAGCATTCGTGTACCAATTACATTTTCAAATGTTAGCTATTTATTGAGGGCTATTTTATGTAAGAACGCATTCACGTATAGAAGCGTTTCTACTTAATCATAACGAAGGAAATCAAATCAAGTTGTTACTCGAAAAACGTGATGTCTTAAAATTAGAGCCTTAATCATATTGTCAATTTTCGTACATTTTTTTATTGGAGTGTTTCGTGCATTCAGCGGCGCCGCTAGACTTTAGGAGGCCTAAGGCAAAATCCGTCGAGGAGGCGTTAGATAGGGTATAGTTAGTCCTTCAAAATATACTTAGTTCAACTGTGGGGTTCTCGGGAAAAAAATGGTATAGTATCTTTGCACAGATTTGATAACATAAATGTAAATTTCAAATATCTAGTTCCTAAATTTGGATTTTAAGTGAGATTTTTAGAGATTTTGTATACATATTTCGCTAAATGGCATAGTGTTTTAGTTAATTGAAATAGGCAAAAATATATCACTTACCTGTCGTTCAATTGCTATTTTTTTTCTTTTTTCTTTTCTGGTACAAGGAGACTATGGCGAGGGAAAGGAAGAAAACAGGATGGAGAAGATTTAATTGATTGACAGATAATCGAATGCCCAACACTACCAATGACGACGCCAAAAGACCAAAAAACACCTCACACGCAATAGAACTTTACCAACAATAACTATTGAATTGAAAAATGTTATCAGTAATGTATCACAATTTCCCAAACTAAAAATTAAATCAACGTATGCATACTCCATCTACACAAATATAAATAAAACTATTTTAACTGAAATGTATTCAACGGCTTCAACATTCCCCCCGGGATGAAGGATGCATTCAGGCTTCAGAAAGCTACACAAAATAACCCTAAAGTTCATGAGACAAATTAATGAAATATCCAAAATTAATATCCAATTAAATTTAACGTTAACTAATAAAAAAAATAAAAAAAACTATTGTGAAGGCAAGGGGCAAACCTTAATAACTGGTCTGCGATAAGTACCATATTTGGTACGGACGTCTACAACTCGTACGACTTGATCTTTTCCAGGATACACCTTTTCTATAATCCCTAAGGGCCATTGCAATGGTGGAGTATTTGGCTGTTCTACTACAACAATGGTTCCAATTTGCACGGGGTTATGTTCTGTGTTCCATTGCGATCGTACCTGTAGAGTTGTGAGGTATTCTAATTTCCACCTTTTCCAAAAATCGTGTATCATCCGATCGATGAGTTGAAACCGATCTAATCTGCTAATATTAATATTACTATAGTCGTATGCCGGAAAATGCGTCAAAGGGCCTAAGGTTAAAAAATGCGCTGGAGTCAAAATGGTGGGTTCAGACGGATCAGAACTAAGAACGCATAGAGGCCGAGAGTTCAGTACACATTCAATTTGGACTAATAGAGTATTGAATTCCTCATACGTTAGTAGCTGATTGTGTACGATTTTATTTAAATGGGTTTTTACGGATCTCACGTTTGCTTCCCACTGACAGTCCACCCATATGTGGTGCTGAGGGCGGTATCAATTTCCACTGAATTTCCCGTTTAGCTAATTCATTTCGGACAGCATCATTATATTCTGGAGATAAGATGAATTTGTATAGTTCGTTTAAACAAGCCCTAGCGCCTATAAAATTGGTCCCATTGTCGGAGTGAATTTCAATAACGACTCCTCTTCTACTAAGAAACCGCTTAAATGCTTGAAGAAAATGATCTGTAGATAAGCTAGTGACTAATTCCAAGTGGACTGCCTTCGTTGCCATACAGACAAATAAACAGATGTAGGCTTTAATTGGGCGTACACCTCTTCGTCGATAGGGAATGATCGAAATTGGGCCAGCATAATCACAACCGGTATGAAGAAAAGCCTTTGCTTGTCGCACCCTACAGGCAGGTAAGTCTCCCATAATGGGAATTTGGGGTTTGGGTTTTAAACGAAAACAGGTGTTACAATTTTGAATTCTGCGTCTAATAATACCACGAGCGGCAAGTATCCAATATCGCTGTCGTAGCAAAGATAGCACTAAATGAGGTCCCGTATGTAAGTTCAACTGGTGATAATGATCGATGAGAAGATCTACTAAGTGCTCTCTTTTGGGAAGTAAAATAGGGTGTTGCACATCAAACTCAGAGTCTGAATTACTAAGCCTACCACCCACTCTAATAAGATTGTCATTCAAAAACGGTCGCAAGTGTCGTAAGGAAGGTGGTAGAATCCCCTTTGTGAGCAAAGCGAATTCAGATGAGAAATGCTTGCGTTGTATCAATTTGATCAGCGCTAATTCTGCAGTACGTAAATCTAAGACGGATATACTATTTTTATTAGGTAATTGTCGAAGAAATCTAAGAATGTAAACTACTATACGTAACAATTACATCCATTTCGAGCAACGTGCTATTAAAGAATAAAATGGATTTTCCTGGCCTTGAGAAGCCACCAGGGACAGTTTCATTTCTGATTGATTTTCTTTTGCGTGGACTGTACGAATGGGCCATTTCGAAACATCCATTTTTAGCCATTCCGGACCACTCGCCCAACATCGATTATTGATGAATTGGTAAGGAGTCAAACCTCTAGATAGACAATCACTTATATTATCTTTACCGTTTACATGATACCACGAGGAGAGGTCTAGTTGAGAACGAATTTGAACAACCCTATTTGCTATGAAAATTGGCAATTTCGAGGGACAAGTAGCAATCCAGCTAAGGGCGACTGAAGAGTCAGACAAAGCGTAAAGTTTGCGAATATCTAAACGAGATTGGTAACTATATCTACTATAAAATGGAGAAGCTTAGCAAGCAGATGGGCTGCACAAAGTTCTAGTTTCGGTATGGTAACAACCTTTACAGGGGACACCTTTGTCTTAGCAACGAGATGATGTCCTTGAGTTCTATCTCCCATACTAACAAGATATACTACTGCCCCATATGAGGTTAAACACGCATCTGCAAACCCAACTATGACTACAGGCTGATTCAAAGTAACGCCGATATAACGAGGTATCTTAAATTCTAAGATGGCAATTGAGAGTTTATTAAATCCCATCGCTGGGTTATACTGGGAGGACATGGTGTGTCCCAATCTAATTGTAGAGTCCAACATTCTTTGACCAGGAGCTTCAGTAACAAAGTTACCGGTTCAAGGAATCCTAGAGGGTCATAACATCTTGCAATTGTGGACAGGATATTCCGTTTTGTACACGCTCGACTCATTATGGTGAAAGAGAATGACAAAAAGTCGGAGGTGGGATTCCACTCTAAACCTAAAACCTTAAGGCTATCATTCTCAAAGTATATGGGACTAGTAATACTATCTTCTGTAGGAATATATTCGCGCAAAGCTGAAGAATTTGTGGCCCACTTTAGTAATTGAAATCCACCTCTACTGAATAATTCCTTTAACTCCGAATATAATTTTATGGCTACGCTTGGTGAAGGTATGCTCGTCACAAGATCGTCCACGTACATATCTCTTCGCACTATTTGGGACGCTAGTGGAAAAGACGATTCTTCATCATTTGCGAGCTGACGCAGAGTTCTAAGGGCTAAAAAGGGGGAGCATTTAACTCCAAAGGTTACCGTATTTAATCTATAAACTTCTATTGGTTCCAGTGGCGAAAACCTCCAAAGTATCTTCTGGAAATTCCGATGATCCGTGCGAATGTCAATTTGTCGGTACATTTGCCGAATGTCAGCAGAGAGAGCAACTTGAAACAGCCTAAAATTTAGCAACATTGTACAGATGTCCGATTGAACTTTAGGCCCAGTGAATAAAATATCATTTAAGGAATAAAGCGACGTCGTTTTACACGAAGCGTCGAAAACAATACGGACGGGCGTTGTGCTAGACCCAGGTTTAAAGATGGCGTGATGAGGTATAAAATAGTTTGGCTCTATGGGTGAATGTTCCATTACTTTAGACATATGACCTTGTGTTAGATAATCTTGAATAATACTCGAGTACTGTATCCTAAGAGTCTCATCCTTTTCCAATCTTTTTTCAAGGGATAAAAATCTACGGTGGGTAGTGGCGTACGAATCACCTAAAAAGGAACTATCTATTTGAAAGGGCAAAGCTACGGTGTAGCGACCGTTCGCTTCCCGTTTATAAGTTGATTTAAAGAAGTTTTCACACTCTATATCTTCCGGATTTTCAAATGTTAAAGCGGGTACATCTTCAAGCTCCCAAAATCGCTTTAATAATGTTTCAAGCGAGGAATCCGTAGTAAGGAAAAAACTATGTAAATTATCAATTGGGGAAACCACAGGTGCGCATCCCATTAGTACATATCCAAGTTTTGTTTCTATGGCTAACGGGGTATTCGGAGGACCAGTAATGCGTTGACTACCGAGCAATTGGGCAAATAAATGAGCCCCAATGATTCCATCAACTTTGCCTGGAACATGAAACTCATCGTCTGCTAATGGAACCTTCTTTATATAGGTCAGAACACTTAGATCGACCTGAGATGTGGGTAGTTGATCAGCAATTTTGTCGACGACGAGCACGTCCAGCGTAAACCGTTGGGCTGCATTAATTTTGGAAATGCAAACTGTGCTGGCCCGGCCATGTACGAAGCTTCGATTAGACCCAATTTCGAGAACTGTAGTCTGACAAATAGAGGGGCGTAATTTTAAACGACGACTAAATTCTAAAGTTAAGAAATTGGCGTGACTGCCACTATCCATTAAAAATCTACCTTCGTGCAAATTCCCAAAGACGTCTAATACGTTAACTTTGGCCGTAGAGAGTAACACCGTACTATTACAAATATCGTTATTAGGGGTGATTGAATAACAGTTTAAGGAAGAAGAATTGGCACTATCAGAGGAAGTTCCACTACTAATGGGAGAATGAGTGTTGCGAAGCGAACTGTCTGTTATCGCAATTTCTAATTTACTATCGGAAGGTTTCGACTCTACTTGTCGTTGAAAATGTAGCAAGGTATGATGCTTGAGATTGCAAATTCTACAACTATAATTGCTTTTGCAATTAATAATTTTATGAAAGGCTAAGCAATTTAAACATAAATTATTACTGCGTGTAATTTTGTAGCGTTCTTCGGGAGTCTTTTCTAAAAACTTCGGACAAGCTGTAAGACCATGAGCACTACTCTTACAAAATGCGCACTTTGAGGGCGAATTTTTCCGGGCGATAAACGTATGGGTTGGCTTATATCTGTTGCTCGGGGTGGAATTACCCTGTAGCGTTTTATTACAAAATACAGTAAAAGAACTATTAGCGATTTGAAAATATAACGTAATGTCAAATATTAATTATTTATTATTTTACCTAGACAACCACCTATATTGTCATGGTCGCCACAACCCTTTGCATGGCTATTAAACGTTTTTGTTTCTACACTACTAGTTCTTGAACAAATTTTTGCCTGCTCCTTTATAAAAATGATGATATCATTATAAGAGGGCATTTCAACATTTCTACGGGTATTTTCTAACAAGCGTTGTGTTTCTGGATTAAGTTTTTGCAGGGCTAAGTAGGCGAAAATATAATCTGCTAGGTCTGGTATATCAATTTTGCGAAGTGCAGTTACGGCTGGATCAAATTTTTCTAGAAACGAATCTAATGACTGTACATTTTCTGTTGAACTCTGCTTGAACGTAAGTAATTGGTCTAAAAGAGAATTAGCTATAGAACGCTTATCTTCGTATTTATCTATAAGTGCATTGAGAATTATTCTATAGTTTTCTCCTGTAGGTGCGATACCTGAACATACCGAAAGGGCGTTATCTGTTAGACAACCAAGCAAATAATGAACGCGATTAACGTCACTTAAATCGGGATTATTATGGATCATACTATTATAACATTCTATAAACCTAGGCCATTCTTTACTATCACCACTAAATTTAGGCAAAGGCATTTCGGGTAATTTGCGAATTGATTTACGGTCTTGACGCACCGTGGAAACGGGTGTAGGACGGGTACTGTAACTATCGATAACCTTGATTGCTACATATTCAATACGACAAACTAAATCGTCAATGGTTTCTATAAGTTTAAAGTTAGGAACGAATTCTTCATCTAACTCGCATTGCAAAAGATTGATCTCGTCTACCACTGCTAATAATTTGGATTTGGTTTCTGATAATGATGCGTACCTCATCTTAAAATATGCAACTTTCTCAGTCGTTGAAATGTCCCTACTATTATCATACAAGCGTTGAAGACCAGCGAAATATTGCTCCTTTTTTGCGTTCAAAATCTTTAAGCGCTGTTCTTTTTGTGTAGCCATCGTTAACCACAAAAACACCAATCTATACCAGATAGAATGTCAAGCTCAAAACTATAAATTGACGCGTATCAAAACAAATTCTATAACATAAATGGAATAGGCAAACCAGATTGAAGAAACTGAATGTTATCTTCAATTGCAGAGAAACGTTATCTCGAATCTAACCCAATGAAATTTACTATGAAATATTGCGTGTGAGAATATCTAATACTATATAAAAAAGAAAATCCGGTTCGATTTGGACCAAATGTTTTAGTTAATTGAAATAGGCAAAAATATATCACTTACCTGTCGTTCAATTGCTATTTTTTTTCTTTTGTCTTTTCTGGTACAAGGAGACTATGGCGAGGGAAAGGAAGAAAACAGGATGGAGAAGATTTAATTGATTGACAGATAATCGAATGCCCAACACTACCAATGACGACGCCAAAAGACCAAAAAACACCTCACACGCAATAGAACTTTACCAACAATAACTATTGAATTGAAAAATGTTATCAGTAATGTATCACAATTTCCCAAACTAAAAATTAAATCAACGTATGCATACTCCATCTACACAAATATAAATAAAACTATTTTAACTGAAATTTATTCAACGGCTTCAACAGCATAGTTTTCCAGTGCAATTCTAACAAAAAATGCAGTTTTAAGAGTTCTGTTTTACTGGTTAGAGAATTTTATACTCAACAAAGAAAAGTAACTACACCTTTTTTATAAAGGATGTAGTTTTCTTGTAAAATGCCAAAATCTAAAAAAATGCACTTTTAGGAATGGCACCTCTCCTAAAAAGGTTTACTTTTGGTCCAATATAATTATAATCATGCAACTTGCATAAACCGTATGAAATAGTGTATCTATCGTACTTACTTACGTCTAATCTGTTGGCTTGCCTCTTTTGGCCAGGTCACTGCTGTTTAAACAAAAGAAGAAAGCATTAGGTTGTGGTTCAGAGAACTACAAACTTTTCTCTGTGATAACAATTATTTGGATATTTTAGATGACCCCGACCGTATATTAAACGGAGGCGAGTCTGGATTCCCTATGTGTCCAAAAACAGGAAAGGTATTAGCTCCGAGGAGTTGGAAAAACCTAACCAGATTAAAAGTGGTCAAGACAAAGAAAATATAACTGTTTTAATAGTTTTCACTGCTAGCGGAAAGATATGCCCGTCATTGATTGTTTTAGCAAATGATTTCAACAAATGGTTGGTTGAAAACAACATCAAGAAGCCAGTTATTCTTT
This sequence comes from Photinus pyralis, assembly GCF_008802855.1. Lineage (NCBI taxonomy): Eukaryota > Metazoa > Arthropoda > Insecta > Coleoptera > Lampyridae > Photinus > Photinus pyralis. The sequence goes on from NW_022170249.1 coordinate 48,175,600, forward strand.
CTATCGATGGTCATAAATCGCACATGACAATGCCCCTGAGCGAGTTTTGTGAACAAAGCGGCATTATTCTTTACGCCCTTCCCCCTAATACAACGCACATTCTCCAGCCGGCGGATGTTAGTGTGTTTAAGCCACTTGAAACCGAATGGAAAAAGACCGTACAGCAATGGCAGAGTCGCCACGAAAATGTCCATTGTTCGATCACTAAAATAAATTTTTGCAAAGCTTTTCAGGAATATCTTGGGAATGTCAATATGATAAACCACATAATTAAAGGTTTCAGGAAATGTGGCCTTTTCCCCCTCAACCCTGATAGTATTGACTATTCAAAATGTGTAAGAAACATTTTGGAAACTCAACGAAATACAATTATTCAACAAACTCGTCCAGAGAAAATTTTAGAAATTGATATCCGAGCATTTGAAAGAGCCGTAAAAGAAATTCGTGACAAATTGGTTAGCTATTTTATCAATGTGGATGTTCTTCTTCAAGAGATTGGAACCTTACGTAATTCCAATTCATCTGTTGCCATAACTGAAATGGGCCAGCCAGAGGAACATAATATACTCGAGGAATCTTCCCAGGAACAACATCTCGAAAAACTTAATTTTCTTGACAATATTGTGCCAATGGATGACGTTACTATAATTCCTGTAAGGAATATTATTTTTGTGCCTACGGAAGACAAAAACCAGCAAGCAAGTGAATTGGAACCGTCATCACAGACTCCGGGAGAATTAAACTATAATCCCAACAGCCCATACCTGGTTCAACAAAGGGAAGTAATGAATTACTTGCATTGGTAAACGAAGTAAATGCTAAATGTCGTCTTGCCAACAGAGGACAAAGAAGAAGCGGATGGAAACGCTATTAAATACACCAGAAGAACTAGGATCGCTGGATTTCCATTTCCATTACCGAATGGTAAATAATATAAAACGTTTTTATTTTTGGATTACAAAGACATGTTCAACATTTTGTTAAGAAATGCAACCTTTGTCAAAAATGTAGGACTCCATAATTAAAAATCAGCCTTTGTGCATAACATCATGGTGCAAGTCCTTACACTATGCCGGCACTTATGACTAGTGTCAATCTAAAGGCCGCTTTACATACTGCAATTCTTCATGCAAGACCATGCAATACGCAATAAAACTTGCCCAGAAGCATGCGCGTTTGAGAAACAGCTGATTCATTTTGGCAATTCACTTGCAATTGCAGGTTAGCGGTCGCGCGCGATTTTTATTGCACTTGCACGTGATATTTTGGGGGAAAGTATTGACAACGCCAGGTTCTAGAATTCCCAAACGTTGAAACTAGACTTTGTTTTACTATTACTACACAAATTGAAGCTGCGACTGCCTTTTTTCGATTAAAGTGTCTATTCATTTTTACTCAAAACGCATTCAGAATTATAACAACACCTGATGAATTTTGAATAGAATAAAGCTTTTAGTTCAATTTTAAATGCGAATGTTGGTAACAAACTATTGCAAAAAGAAAATTGCCGCGTGTAAAACCAAAGTGCAATAATTATTGCATGTACAGTATTTTTGCAATTAAACTTGCTGCAACTGTATTGCACAAAGAATTGCAGTATGTAAAGCGGCCTTAACAAATTTCTCAAGTATATCTCTTTAAATGGTCCATGCCAAAGCTCTTCTAATTGCACGTTAAGTCTCAATCAGAACTGAACTTGAACGTAATACAAAGTTCATATGTGTGTTAAATATATCGGAACTGGTTAAAAATGCTTTCAACGGAGCATACACCGTAAACTGATCGCTACCATAAAACAAAACAAAATAAAACCAAAACCTCGTAAAAATTTATTCAATTTGTAAACGAAACGGATGCCTAAGTCAATTTTAATCAGCATTAAAGCAATGAATTAATGCAATTTCAAGCTTAGATACCCTCCATCAAAAAGAACGCTTCCGCTTATAACGAAAAAATTGTTTAGGGTGCCTGATATTTGCGAGGAAATAGATATCTTAATTTATTACTAATCGAATTAGTTTAATGGTAGAGGCAATCAAAACAGAGAAGTTTATGGTCGATAAACTGGTATACAAATATGCAATTCAGAGGACATTCCTGTACTGAAATGTTAACGACGAGCAGAGTGCTGAACGTTTGGTTCAATCATATTCTAACTCAACTGTTTTATTGTAAAGAAATTGCGTTATATTCGGCTTTGAGCAGCTTCCTTTTCGGTGTCGAAGTAATTAAATTCTGTTTTTTATCGATGTTGAATTTTTTATTTAAAATACCGGGGTGGGTTCCAGTTCTATGAAATGATGTTTTTTTCAGAGTGTGGAAATTTTGTTCATTTTTAATCAATCAAGATCCTAACTGATTTTTTAATCAAATTACGCATTCAACCATTATATGGAGGAATATTTGCATATCAACATAGTTTTTCATGACCTATCGAAAGGAAATATTATCATGATTGTCTCACTTACGGTTTTACCGAATGTCGATAGCAACTTTTCTATTTTAAATATTTTGTTGCATTTTCGAAACCTAGATGAAAATCTACGTCGTTCGATACAACATTTCTCTATGTCCAGCATCAAAGGTTTTCGAGTTATTCAAGATTTTTCAAATTTTTTGACATTTAACTGCTGTTCTTTTGAGCCCTCTACTCCAATGATTCCAAACTTTGAATAAATCACAACAAAAGACTTTTTTTGAAATACCAATTGTTAATTCGAGACATTGGTAAAATTCTCTGAAATTTACCGTAAGTAATGAATTTATATAGGGTAAATTCCAAGCGCCGGAGGAACACTGGGGTCTATTTTTTGGAAAACTTTTTTGAGTTCTGATTATAACTCCGGATCGGAACTTGAGAGTCCTCTAATTCTCTAATAAGACTCTCTTCTGGACGATTGGTGTTTGGACTGGAGTCCCCTCAATTTTTAAATCCTAATTTTTGAATAAATTTGAAATATGGTAATTTCACATAATTATAAAATTACATTTAACAAATTTTTCGTATTTCGCCAAATAAAAGAGATATTGAGGTGACCCTCTTATTTCGAACGTACTGTATAGTCATGTAACTTAAATTACTGCTGTGATATTTTGCAAATTAATGCAATCCGTCCTATTGAATAATGGGTCAAAATGTTCCGGGACTAACCAATAAAATACAATTTTTGCGCGATCGGTCATTTCTGACTATTTACCATGGGTGTTTCTATGACAGTACGTAGAATTTACCAGTTGCTATGATTACGACGACGCCAAAATTACTTACCGATCTAAAAACAGAACAGCAAAAATACTTACCGACGCCTTTTTAA
>NW_022170249.1:48179013-48298050 GCF_008802855.1 Photinus pyralis
AAAAGGAAAAAGGCCAACGTGTTTCATTCCTCCGGCACCCCTGACTACAGGGATACCGGAGGCGGGCTGCTCAGGGCTTCCTGGCCCTCTTCAGCCAGAGAACGGGATTGTAAGGATGGGTAAAGTTAGGGATGGGAACGGAAGAAACGGAGTTAGGGTGCTGAGGGGGAGAGTACTGCTCCAGCATTCGCCTCGTAGATTTCAACATAATGCTAGCATTATGCGAAGCTACGTATGTCTGAGGAAAACCCCCTGACAAAACCCCAGACAGAGCAGTCGGCAGCGGGATTCGAACCCACAACCTCCCGAATAGCATCGGTGAGCGCGACCACTGCGCCACGTGCCTCGGTGAAATGTATTAGGCATCTGTCGCCTTAACTGCGTTTTTCATCTACAACCCTATCGCTGATACGCTTCTTACCGGACACCAGCCTGACTCACGCAACACGGATCTCTCACCAAAATGATTCGTGCAGACGCCCTAACAAAATCCTTCTCAAACTACACAAAAATCTTATAGATGGCGTAACACGTTACAAAGAGTTTCCTGTTAGAAAAAAGCTTAAGTTATCTACTAATCCGCATAATGGGTCCATAACTGTTGAATCGCCTGTCCTAACTACATCGAAGCTTCAACCAGGTTCTCCAGAATCACTAGAGACAATCAAAAATCACACCTGAACAGTTAAAATTTAAAAAACAAATTAAGACACTCCTTGTATGAGACTTGGCAAAATCTAACAAAATTAGAAGACTGCAGAAAAAAATTGGATTCAGAAAAGAAGATCTTTTAAATTGAAAAGTGTCGTCAAAGAGCTATCACAAAAAAACATAGTCAACGAAGTTCAAGTAAGCGCATTTATGAAACAGTTTGGATTTTGGTTTAGTTTGGGAACCGCGAAATTTGAAATTGAACAACAGTTGGAAAGTATGTATAAAATATGTATTTTGTAGTCGCTCTTGGATTGTGCGGATACTTTTGGATAGGGCAAGTTTTGTGAGCGTATCGTTTAATAGCCTTTAACATCACAAGAAAAATATAGTTGCATCGCTTTTTCAATTGTTTCACCACTCCACATAAAACCCTTGTGTGTGGGTCAATTCTAAATATGTATTATAATTGATCTTCATTAAAAGTGTTCACTTCTGAGTAATTTCTTTTTCGGTTTCTGTTTTCTTGCAAAAGTGCCTAGATACGCTTCTCTAATAAATTAATGGTTACATCAGTACTCTCCTGAATGTACACACAACTATTATAATACAAAACAACAAATTTCAAACCTGGCACTAGGTGTCAAACGGCCATTTTGACTCAATTAGCAGGTCTAATACACTGGCCTAATGAATCGCGTTACTTTAGTATTCTAGGGACTTTACAATTTACAAAGAGTGGGAAATCAATCTATTATTTACGTTGACACATAACTGTCCATTGCGAGATAACCGCCTAGTATATTTGGATAGTAGCCATTTCATGTTGGACTGCAAGGTCATCTGCAAACTGCAACGCCCGAGCAGATAAAAACTAGGTCAATGGGGGACCCAAGGTAAGACTTACATTATTTGTTACTTGCACTTGGCGCTATCGGTGCGAATGTTTGTCCTTTTTGTCTTCAGTAATCAATTTATTCGATCATTTTTGAATCAGGGGTTTTACTCATTTTGGGGAATTAACTGTGATTTTTATTTGAAGTTTAATGGAGATGTGGGGAATTCACGGGAATTGTTTTGTATGGAGGAGAACTTATTTTACATTTATTAAATTGATTTTGTCGTTGAAGAGTATTTTCAGTACTACTCGCGGGTACGAGTCAAGTAACCGGAAGACACTCACTAACGTAACGCAAAAGACGGATATAATTTATTACAATTAATGCCGGTACGTAAATATAAATAAACTAGAATACAATATGACCAGATTTCTTACCGACTAACAAACACCCATATAATACGCGCATACGCTACCCAATATGCATTAACACACATACACACAACATACCATTCAAAACCTTTCCCTACACTTTGGCAGGATTCCCGAAGTTGGATCTTCGTGATAATGTAGGCCCAATTCCCGGAGAGAGGGATAATGATGGGTACGCGAACTACTGCGCTACTTCTTCTGGGAAACTACCCGAACGACAAAGCAACTATCCCCTGAACTCGCCCAGTAGCGTGATGGAGGAGGGTATTAATATCCCATTTCGATAACCGTACGAATGTTGGCTGTTTCCCTAATTATCTTTCGGTATGGTACTTGGCTTGGGATTAATCGCTATCCGTAAACCGGACTACAAAAGAAGGCATGCTTTTGTTACGACTTTAAATATCACACATATCTTAATTACGCCTCTGTGAGACTCCAGATAAATAAAACCACAAGGCAAGTGGTTCTGCCGTTCTGTCAACGTTTCAAGTTGGGTCGCATTCAGCCATTATAATTTAGTTTCTGTACAGTTGTAAGTATTAAGTTAAGTTGTGTATATATTCTCTAATCATTATATTACTTGTATTCTACCAAGCTTTAGTTAATTAAGTGGTGGACCTGGGTCTCATCGAGCTACCCAGAACAGCTTCCTGTGTTTCTGAACGTAGGCAACCAAACATTCACAGGCTGTCTTGACGAACAGGAGGTTGTGTAGAAGGGAGATTTTAGAGTTCCTTAGGTTACGAACAGGCCAAGGGTAGCCTGTAACCGCTAGGACCGTTACAATAAATACAAAGCAAACTTTTAAAGAAGTTAGGTGGCGCTCAATTCGAAGTGAAAGCTCGGTCACTTGATAAGTTTTTATTACTTTAGTATTTCGAACTTGGAAACGAGAGGAGGCCAATCTAGAATACGCAGTCATTTATACGCTGCTATAGCTCTGCAATTCGAAGTGACGCGACAAATCTATTCCTATCCCTATCTATTCGTGTCATGACTACGAACAAACAAAATCATAATACACTCTCAGTAATTCGAACTCTTCTCAATAAATCGAACCTCTTGCTAATTCAAAACTTTTGGTAATTCAAAGTTTTTAGCTTTCTCCGTCAACTTCGAATTATGAAGAGGCTACTGTATTTGGAAAACTTTCTACTTCTACGCTGTTCGTTTATTTCAAAGCATTGTTCGCAGTCGATTTACTCGTGGGCGAATAATAAATCTTCGGTATGTTATACGAAATCTATTCAAAATGTATCGTAGAATTATAAACTCGCAATATTCACGGTGTTTCAGTTAAAAAGATTAATGCTGACGTCACAGTGGATACTTGGGACACTTTCAAAGTTTTTAATGCAAACACGCGCAAGTGAAAATGCTAATAAAATAAAATCATCCTGAAAGTACTGCCTGCTTCTAAATATTCTGAAAATAACGAAGACATTATTCAATATGAGGTCGTTGTGTCATAAGTAGATAAATTTATTAAATATCACGCGAAAGCGTGTAAAGTAGTCGCATTAATGCAACTGAATCGTTCCAAACCGACGAAGTGAAAGTTACAAGCTGAAGGTGTTCGACTGAATAAAGCCGATGATAAATTTTTATCAGTGCATCGCCCCAAAGGTTCCGATTTCTATAGTTAAGCTATTTACCGTCACGAATTTCGCAATGGTATTGATTCTCATCCGAAATGTTTACGCAGCATTTTATTGCCAAGCGTAAGTCATTAAGAACCTACTTGACGTCTTACACAATATTCCAATTTCAAATATTCGAGAATTACACGAAATCTCCTTTGCTTAAGAATAAAGTCTGTTAAAATGGGTCATATCACTTCGATACTTTCAATTACTTGAGGAAAATAGTTACCAAGGATACAAGACGATAAAGGAATATTATAATCGTCCATGAATTCACGACTAGGGAGAACAACTTTTTTTCTTTTCTTCCTCTTTGTATTAAATAAAAAAAACACAACCTTACAGATGACCTGAGATCCAATACCCAATATCGATGCCTTTAACATCATCATGTCTCAGACTGTTTGTCAATAATATTACCCTATAATTGGTGTTATGACTGTTGGGATAATAAAATGAATGTATATTTTTATCATAGATGAGCTTAAAATCTGTTGTACATAAATGAAATTTTATTTTTCTATCACACCGCACCTAGCCTTGCACCATCGCTTGGCACAGTAGTGGTCGTAACGGTGGACCACGCATCCCCTTGTTCCCTCGCACAGTTACGAACATACGACGACAGTCTCACTTTGTCAAGCTGCTTATAGTATGGAAAAAAAAGGAAAGAGAACGGGAATGTAAGGATAGGTAAAGTTAGGGATGGGAACGTAAGAAACGGAGTTAGGGTGCTGAGAGGGAGGGAGGGAGTTTGCGTCGTCCTCTATGTCAGATGAAGAAGATATTGTGTTAAACTCTAATTTAAAGAAATGGTATCTTTATAAAAAGCAATTAAAAAGTACAATACATTCCGCTTAACAAGAAAAGACGTTATTATTTTGATGAATTTCATCATCTTTATGCCGATCTGAGAAACGATCGTAAACGTTTCTTTGAATACACGAGAATGACAGGGGAAACGTTCGATTATGTTGTAGAAAAAGTCCAACGCAGTGTAAATAAAAATTGGAAAAATTATCACACTCAACCCATAACAATTCAAGAAAGGGCTATGTTAAGATTAATGTAAGTAGGACCAAATTGATTTAACTATGAATCTTAAAAAAATACAAAAAAAAATATTTGCTCCGTCAATGTATGTACGAGTATGAAGGATATAAAGAAAAATTCTCGGAATGCTCACTGGATTAAAAAATTGGACGACGGTGGGGTGGAGTATATTGCAAATTTGGAGTTTGTGTACTTCTTTTCTAGGTTTGGAGGAAAAGTCATTACAGTTTTAGCCATACTCTGAAAAAAGTCATTATGGGATCCGTTTCAGGTGTAGCGAGAGATGCAGATGGAGCTGACAATAATTCACGAAATAATTTATTTTTCTCTTTGTTTCGGTCAGTATTTCTCTTCGTTTGCACTTTTCTTTGTAATTTCAGCAATTTTCGCGCCATATATTATCTCGCACCACATTATCTTTATACGTTTTTTGCGAAGCATCGTATAGAGCAGGATGCAGTACGTAATCAATCAGCCCTATGCAGTAAGTACATTGACATTAAGTCAAGCTTGAAATGACGTCATAAGATTGACATATGAAAGACATTTCAATAAATATGGCGGATTGGTATGCAGAATAGCACTGTACTCAATTTATTGAAATTTTCCTATTTCAATATATTGAAATCAGGTCAATTGACATATAGTTCGTATGCTCTAAGACAAATCCTTGAAGTATTCCTATCTCAACATTGAAAAAAGTCAATAATTATATAGTCTTGAAAAACTTTGCCCGTTAAGGAACTAAAATAAAGTCAAGAATATTTCGTAACTGAAATTTGTGTAGTATAGCAACTGTTGAGTTTTGTTTGAGCCAAATTAACTCAAAATATAATTAAACTTGCGTGGTTTTTACATCAATTAATCCTTTTCGTTAGTGAACTGTGACATCTGAGGTAGTGTAATCAAAATGGAACTAGTTTTTATTATTGACGTACTTGAAAACGAAATTGTCAGGTAAGACACAAGACTGAACTAATAAAGAACATGAAAATAATGCTTTTAACAGACGCCAATTGAATCTACAACGTCGACAATTGAGAGATCATAGTGATCCTTTAACTTTGCCTGAAATTACTTTTAAAGGTTTGTTTCGCATATCAAGGCAGCTAGCTCAATGGGTACTTGATCAAATTCTTCCACATATGAGGGATTCAGCACGCACAACAGCCATCCCTAAAGGTCTTAGGGTAAGTAACGTGTTGTCAAGTGCAATGCTAGTTTTTGTTTAACTTTAGTTTTTTGCTGCATTACACTTTTTAAGTCATGGATCATATCAAAGAGGGGTAGGTCAAGATTACCTGACAAGCATGCATCAAACTTCAGTAAGCAGATGTCTTACAGAAGTAACTGACATTTTAGTACAAGTATTAGGCCACCTCATAAAGTTCCCGGAAACTGAAGTGGAGAAAAACCAGGAAAAACAACGGTGAGTTGGGAATTAATTAATTGAAGTACAAGATTAGTAACATGTATACAACCAGCTGCATTTGAGATTGCCATATAGAACAATTTGAAAACATGAAACCATTGCAATCATGATGACCGCTTTTAGTGTTGCAATTGCTAATCTATAGGTACTTATTTATTTGCTTTGAAACAAGATATACCTTCTACATAATTAAATATCTATGTACCATAACTTGTTTCAGTTTTGTAGATAGTGGTGGATTTCCAGGAATAATTGGATGTATTGACTGTACACAAGTTGCTATCATAGCCCCAAAAACAGAAGACCCAGAAATGCCCGGTGTTGTATTTTACTGTCGAAAACAATACTATAGCTTAAATGTTCAAATAGTAAGCAAAATAAATAGTTTCTTAGCAACCAATGTACTATCTACTGAATTTTTTGCAGATTTGTAATACAAAGTTAAAAATTTTAAACATAAACGCAAGATTTCCGGGATCTGTGCACGATTCTGCCATTTGGCAGACATCATTGGTCAGAAGGCACTTAGTGAACAACTTTAGAGGAAATGGTCGTCAAATGACATATCTGTTAGGTATGCACATTTTAATGTTGTTGTTTACTTCACCAGTTACATACATTATAGGAGACGCAGGGTACCCCTTAGAGCCTTGGCTGTTAACACCAATAGCTAATCCAGTTACTAATAGTGAAAGAGAATACAATCGCCGACATAAAACAATCCGAAATATCATAGAAAGAACAAATGGTCTATTAAAACAAAGATTTAGATGCCTTCTCAAACATCGAACCTTGCATTATGCTCCTGAGAGAGCAGCACAGATTATTTATGCTGCTGCTATCATGCACAATTTGTGTATTGACAGGAATGAATATTTAGGTGACATAAATGGTATGTTGTAACTGCATAAGTGTATTGTATAGTTATTTGTTAAAAATGTTCTTAGATAATTGTCATGAAGAAGAAAATAACAATGAAGTAAACAATAACAATCAAAATGCGGATGAAGAATTAGATCTTCCTGAAAGAAACGTTTTACACCAAGGCCGTATTGTAAGAAATAGAGTAGTAGAAAATTACTGTTTGTAAAAAAAAGTTAAGTTTTATTCTTGTATTTTTATAAAATTTACAATAGCATCATCCAGCGCTTGGAGACTGTTTTTTATAAGTAATAAACTATTAACTAGCTTTTTTGAATTGTCTTTAATAAGGTTACGCAAATCCATTGGTACCTCTAAAAAAAATAAAGTCATTTTATAAAAATTAATGAAGTCATACTTAAATGTCTTTTACGCTTGTAGAGCTTTCTCGCAACAATAGTTGGTGGAGCCCTTTTCAATTTTTTGCATTTTAAAAACCCAAGTTCTATAACTTTAGGGTGGCCGTATATTAATACTTTACTTAAAACTTCCAACAATCTTCTTTCCAAATCATTTAAAATTTCAATAATTGGAACCCCACCTCCCGTGATCTCACGCTCCATGTAAATACGCCTTGCTTTGGCCTTCACCTTCGATTCCCATTCGCTGAAAATCTACCAAACTTGGAAAAGTTTCAAAAAAAAGATGATGCTTATGTACCTTTTTCCAATTTAAGGTCGACCGTTTCGGGCCATTTCTTATTGTATTGAGTTCCGAACATAGAGTCTCAAACGCTTCTTCATTATGATGTTTGCATTTTTTAAAATGAATGTACATTTCATATTGTTCAGATAAGGTCTTTTTTTTAATTGCTGTAAAAACATCAGACTTCATTTTGTAACCATTATATTATAAACATAATTCAACACATAAAACGTAAAAAAACTGAAATAACATTCTCATAAACATAATTGGTAGAGTATTTAATAATTTATAGCCAATGATTATGGTATGTTATAACTTGAAACTAGTTTCAGTGGTGTGAACAAATTTATATTAAATATCACACAACTGAACCTCAAAACATATTTACAAAATTAAGCCTATTTTGAAACTATTGCTGTCTAATTGAAATAGCAACAGCAATATTATTCAGTGCATCTGCCACCGAGTGTATAGCTGTTGCTATTTCACGTAGCCCTTCATTTGTCGAGGACAGATGATCATTTAATAATACTGAAAATAAAAAGTTTACTATATAAAGCTCTTCTTTATAAAGTTATGTATGCTGGATGATACTTACAATATGTTGATTTTGGTTTGGATTTTGATTTTGAAGTAACGGGAACATCATGTGAGCCTGTTTCTCTATCGGCGTCTTCGTCATTTACATTTACAGCATTATTTTCCTTTACATTCTCCTCCACAGTCTCCTCAGCAACTTCATCTTGAAGGGGTTCCTCTGATTTTCCTATAATTAAACTAATTTACTTGTTTGATAACAGTCCTTTGTATCATATGAAACCACACTTCAAGAAAAAAATGTATATCTGAGGCTTATACGATGCCACTTATGTATATTATATTTATGTTACTCAGGTTTACCTTGTGAAGGTCCATTTTATTTATTATTTAAAAACTTACCCTGCGGCTCCACTCCCAACTCTTCAACAGAGCTCATGCCGCTGCATAACACATTCAATCCAGCAATTTCGGCACATTTCTTTTCAATGGCATTTAAATCCTTACCATTCCTAATTTTTGATTTTATGTGCGATTTCATCTCCACGAATGCCTGTATAAATAAAAAAATTAGTGAATAAATCATCATAGTATTTGTATTCCAGTACCTTTTTCCAACCTTCAGGAGTTTTCTCCACTCCTCCTACAGAATTAAGAACTGCACCAATCCTGCTCCACTCTTCCTTTTTTTGATCAAGAGTACCCTTTCCCCACTTCAAACAACTAGATTCTCCAACCTGCTCCACTAGAAGCTGGTATTGCTCTTGTGTAGCCTTTTTGGGGGGCATCTACAAAACACACATGCTATATTACTGCATTTCATCAGCATTTATTTATTGAATTATGTTAATACATATACTTACTTCTGTTTAATTCTAATGCGAGCAGCAAAAAACCGATCACCAATTTTCGCGCAATCGATGTAAAGAAATGTAGGGTTAAATAAATTAAAATAACGTCAATAAGGTTAGGTTAAATGTATAATGAAGTTAGAAGTTGCAGAGAAAATGCGATGTTGCCAAATAAACGCTTGACTTAAATTTCAATCTTTATAAATTTCAATAACTTCAAGTCAAGTAGACATACAGCATACCGATTTTTTTCAAGATTGAAATAGAAAGTCAATTTTATTGAAATCATGCCAATGTTGACATGAAAGTCAATGTACTTACAGCATAAGGCTGAATGTATCAAGTTCAAGCCCAACGCAAACTATACCACCGGATAGCAATGTTGCGTCGTGTTCCGGTCTACAAACACCAATATTTAAAAAAATTTCAAAAAATAATTACGTTAGTCCCATAGACATAATGCCAGCTCCGAAGGTAAAATCTACATGCGAAACACGAAAAGTTTCCAAAAATCGAGGAAAGACTGCTGTGTTAACTTCCAGTCCATATTTAAAAGAGTTACAGGAGAAGAAGGGACAAAAAGTTTCGAAGCGAAAGGTTGTGGAAACAAAGTTACCTAAACAAAAAAAGCCAAGAAAAGGGACCAAAGGACAAAATAAAAAAAATACTGAACCTATTTCCAGTGACGAGGAAGTAGAGGACACTTCTTGTATAGTTTGTGATGGTACTTTTCTAAAATCCAAAGAAGGTGAAGGTTGGATTAGTTGCTCAATCTGTCGTTTGTGGGCGCATGAAGAGTGTTCGGGTTTTGACACCGATAATGACAAGCCTTATGTTTGTGATTTTTGTACATAAATATTTTCAATATCTCTAAATGTTTCCTTTCTTAAGCTAATATAATAAAACTTTGTCAAAATACATATTTATAACAATTAAAAAATTTCATTCCACTTTACCCCGCTGGTCATTCTACTTTGCCCCACAGGCGGGGCAAAGTGGAATGTGGTCATTCTACTTTGCCCCACAGGCGGGGCAAAGTGGAATGAAATGCGTTGATACACAAACCATTTATTATCAGTACCAGTATGAGGAACTAAGATCTAGTAAATATTTGGTTACGTGCGAACAGTACTAACGTTCTTATTACGAAAAAAAATTTATCTATACAACCTATAGTTTAGCCAAAAAAAAATTAAATTTAAAAATCATTCCGCTTTGCCCCGCTTTCCCCTACACTTTTTAAGCGGGTACGTAAACATAAACAAAACCGTTTCCACACAAACAAATTGCAAACAGTTCCAAATCAGTTTGCAAATCGCTCATGCGTATTAACCTGAATCGGCAAACTTATCACGGATCTGTGTATTGCAACAAACCTATTGTTATTCACAGTAATTTCGAAAACTAGGAAGTAATAGTAATAAAAGTCATTTAAATTTGGTAGAATGGCGTGGGTGCAGTCATTAAGAACTCTTAACGTTTATTATTTTTATTGCGAATAACGTGAATATCACTAAATCACACCACTCTCTGTTTGTGATTTCCTGCAATCCCTGGATTTGGAAATAATAATCAGAATTGATTCTGAAGATCTCATTAGTGAGAAAGGGAAAATCGGGTGACTATTATAACCCCTTGGACGGCAGTGCACCAAGCTACCACTTAAATTATTGGGTGAATCAAGTCACATAGCGCAAACACAATTGCTGAACTTTCCAGTTTGTGGTGAAACGGACCTAAATGGTTTGTAGGCCCTTCCACGCTATGGTCTCAGAGGAACCTATGCGATGAGGAACTCCCTGAACAAAAAACAAGAGTTCTGGATTGCATTTTACCAACTTCCGAATTAATCTCTTTTGAACGATATTCGAACTTGATTTCTTTACAGCGAACGGTAGCATTTTGCTACTACGCCAACCAAAACTTACTAGGTTCAAAATGAGCTTACGCGCGGAATGTTCGTGTAAATTAGTCAATTAAGCGTGAATGAGACATGGATCACTTCTTGGGCATCGAGCAATTGATTTTGGTCTTTTTCCCAAGAGAATGGTTGGATAAGTAGCGATTTTGGCATCTAAAAATATTTTGCTTACCAAAATTGGTACATAACGATTTTGACGGATTTTAGGCGACAACGTGGAATAGCGAAACCCCGAAGTCGATACTCGGTCTAGGAACTAAACTATAGCGCAGAACGACGGACAGACGGGCGTCAAAGTGAGGACATAAGCGCTCCACTTTCGAGGAAACTATATGGGCAACTATTTCAATACCTTATGATCATCTCAACCTAATGTCTATGCTGAGATGGGCAATTATGTATTTGCATTTTCAAAATTGTTCAACTTTTTTCCTTTTCTTTTAGCACAGTTTAGCACGTGTTTTTGAAAAGATTTAATCCATTTTTTCATAATCAAGTATGAGATATTCAAGACCAAATCTAAAAAAAAAACTATGGCCATCTATCCCTGACTTTACCCTATGCCTTACAAGCGGAATTTTATTCATTATAAGTATAACTCACTATTAGAAATTGGAACGCAACTACGAAGTTCCCAAATTACGGAATTTGTGGAAAAGGAAATTAATGATTTAACTCTATAAATCCAAACTCAATGCAGATTCTAGATACGCCCAACTGCAATTTATTACATTTAACACAGATACCACCACATTACGTCGGTTGTGTCCCGATTGATCCATGAAACCGATATAATACATATTGTAGAGGGTTCGGCGCGGCACTTAGTTTAGCACATCAAATTACGCACGAACTAAGTATGCGGAAACCACGATTTTAAAGTAGGGTTACCGCTAAAATGGAAATATTCCGTAATTGATTACGGTAGCCGTACTTGGTAGGTAGTAGTGATGTACATTACTCTCCGAAATTTACATAATTACACTCGTGCCATAATGTAAATTTCACTGCTTTGATTTTAAAAGGACCACCTGGTGTTCTCTGAGTAAAAGTGCAATGTCAGGACAGTCTTCTATTGAAAAAAAATCATATGAAAAAAGTACAATTAGGTAATCTTAAAAATTATCAGTCGAAGTCTTTGAAAGGCCAACTAATTTTTAATTTTGTTTTTTTTGTTTGCCAAATAGTTCTGTTATTATTGACTGATTGGAAATGTGTAAAGGCAAGATATAGATAACTATGTAGTCATAGCGAAACCGTTTTCTCGTGAAGGAACCATTTACCGAGTATATTGCTGTGTGCAATGGCTATGTTATAACTATGTAATATAGTGCATTATATAGCATCATTGTGCAATGGTGTGTGATCATTACACCACCCACAAAACAACATATCGTCGGCTTAATTGTAAATACTCGTAACTCCTAAATAGTAAATTTTTCAGGGGAAGCAAAAAACTGCTTATTTTTTTTAATTTTCCTTTAAAATCATTTGTGCTTACTAAAACCTTTTAGAGTAAACGATTAGATTCCAATTTTGATTTATAGGTAAAAATTAGCTTAAGAAGCATTAATAGAGGAGTTACGTGTTTTGGTGTGAAAAAAATAGGCACAATTGTGGAGTTACGTGGTATGATTAATTAATGTTTTGGGAATAATAATTGAGAATAATGATATTGTCAAACTAAATTCTTTATTCTTAAACGCAAACAGAACTACATAATATCAAAGAAAACGAAGAATTTAATTTAATTTAATCGTCGTAAGGCAAGTTGTCATAAAATAGGTGGTAATCTGCGGTCAAACTTTGCTTTAAAAATTGTAAATGTTGATATTTTGTTTTTTTAATTTTAAGTCTCTCCTTATATAAATGGGGCAAATCGACTATTGGTTTAGCCAATAGATTCTTGTTTTTTCTGATCGGCAGTGGAGTCCATTCATCGGGAAAGCGTAATTTGTAACAAATAACACCATCTGGTTGGTACTGCAGTGCTCGGATGTCTGTCACAACTGGGTCTCCTGGGCTTCTTCCAGGTCGAATGGAATTGTAGAACTGAATACTGCTGAAATTTTTGAAAAACTTATGATCTAAGTAGTAAACTGTATAGGGTTTTGGATTTTGACGTGCGGTTTTGCAAACATCTACATAATCAGCAGGTACGTTGATATTTTTGTTTCTTAGGTGACGTTCAATGGTGGAATGGATGGAGTCGGCTTCCATCTGTGTATGGCCTTTCTCTAAAATTTTTTGCTCAATTGTAATGTTATACAGGATGGCAACATTTGAAAGTGCATTAGCTAGGATCGCGTTCCTGTTTTGGTACGTGCAGCCGTCACTGTACAAAATGATTTTATTGTTGTCGTTATCTACTGGAAGTGATTTTAAGAGAAAGTCTACGATTATAGAAGAAAAGTCGTGTGAAGTGAGTGCGCCCTCTGTCTCATTCCACAAATAACAGGTGCCCTCTTTCGATTTTAAGTTGTACACTGTAAAATTATGCACCATTAATTTTGTCTTAAAGTACAAGCTAGACACATTGGATTTAGGTGCAAGAAGAACGGATTGTAGATCCATCGTAAATACATACTTCTCATTATTTTTATCCGCTTCCTTTTCGGCACGTGCCTCTTCTTTCTTGGCTGTGTGAATGGCATAATCCTCTTCAGTTAAATTACCAGTCTTGTAAGCTACACAGGTATCACATTCATCTTTTTTTGGACGAAACAGGCTAAGATTCTTTCGGTCAAAAGTGTGGAAAAAGGTGGCTAAAGATAAGGGTCTTTCATTTTTCGGTTTGCACCATTCACTTACATAAAACTGATACAACTGATTTTTGGATTTCCACAGAGGTTCTAGATAAAGTTTTTGTGAACTTGCTCTGCAGTAATGTGATTCCATTTTAGGTAATTTGGAAAAAAAGTTGTCCAAGGACTCAATTCGAGTTGCAAACGGTTTCTGTCTAAGTGTGTAACGATTGGACGTTTCTGGTTGCTCATTATGTGTCGGTGGTTTTGAATTGTCATTATCTGATTCGGTGTCTTTAGATATTAAGGTTGATGCACTCCTTTTCTTCCAATTTAGGACCGTCCA
Organism: Photinus pyralis; assembly: GCF_008802855.1. Lineage (NCBI taxonomy): Eukaryota > Metazoa > Arthropoda > Insecta > Coleoptera > Lampyridae > Photinus > Photinus pyralis. Next base: position 48,193,031 of record NW_022170249.1, read on the forward strand.
CTCACCTACACTCAGTGTGTTTGTGAACATTTTTTTACAAACTTTTAATCTATCTTCGCGTCTTCTTAAGTAATATTCAATTGTGTATTTTCTTCTTGACTTGTTTTCTACTTTTCTGCCCCTTGCTCTCGATGTTAATTTCATAGTAACCAATAGTTTAGTATATATTTCTTTTTCTTTCCATGACATTGACCAAAACTCTTTAAAAATTTGTTGTCGATCTTCTTCTGTAAACATTCCACACCTTAACGCCCCTTGATCTGTCAAAATACATTTGCATCTATCTTTAAGCACTCTTTCATCCTTTTTAACATTGTATCTCCATTTGCCATCTATTTTCTTTCTGCCACAATATTTCAAACCTTTCTCTCTATCTTGTTTCACTTTTCTTGAATTCCAAGTAGATTCATTAACTTCGTGTCTTTTACGTCTCTTTCTTTTACTTTCTATCATCTCAGTTTCCGGTATGTCATCTTCTACGGCATCTTGGTCACTTTCAGTGTCACTGTACGCCACCAGATTTTTCTCACGTAGTATATCCCCTTCAACAATTCTTGATTGTACTTGTTCATTAATAGGTGCGTCGCTTTCATCATCCTGCAAGACACTAATGTCAATTTCTGAAGAATTTTGATCCATTTCTTCGTCACTATCAGGGAAAAATTCTGCATCATTTTCAGCATCATCAAAGGAAGCTGGTGGGGGTTCGCTATTTTGGTTACGGACATCGCAGGTGTTGTTGCTTAAGGCTATTGGAATTGTCTGTTGGTTGTTGGTAGTACCTATTATAAAATCGTGCTGGTTGTTGTCTATTAGTAATTCACTATTGAAATCTTCTATAATAATTGGGGTGTTCATAATATCAATCGCCGTCTCTGACTCAAAAAGTAAACCATCATCATAGGACAATTTCTGAAAACCGCCGGTAGAAGTTGACGCCATTGAACTTGCCTTACTCATTAAAATGGCCCGAGGGTCATTTTCTCCGGCTAAAGCCAAACTGACGCACTTTTTTCCACGCGACATCCTGTAAACACACGGAAGCAATGAATTGATTAGTTATACTGTCTTTCCAAGAAACCTTATCTTAGAATTATTTCTTCTATGACAATAAGTCTGTAATGCTCGTAAGTAGAATTTATCGTAACTCCGTTAAATTAATAAATAATTTATAATACCTTAAAAGAGTAAAACTCCTAAATCCAAATTAAGACTTTAACGGGATTTTTTACAGAGTTATCACTCCCAGAACTGATAAATTTTAACAAAAGCAATAAGGCTACAACTTACCTCTTAGCTACTTCCAAAAACTATTAATTTAGTGCAGCAAAAGTAGTTAGTATCAATAAATGAGCGCAACACCACACCGCATGTTTACACTACAATAACCTTACTAATGAGTAAGGTGGAGATACGTGTTTTACAATGTCAGTTTTAAAACGTATGGATTTACGTGTTTTACGCTGATGGTGATTTCTCTAATGTCGAATTTTTATGGACTTGCCAGCTTTTCTTAACAATAGCATTCATTTTTGTCCGTCAGATGGTGCTAAAATGCAATTTTCACAAAAATTGGAGTTACGAGCTTTTACAATTAAGCTGACGATATGCGATATAAGGGGTACTTAACTCATAGACACGCTGACAGAATCTGAACTTCACTTTGCTTGATAAAGCGAAACTGGCTTGATGAATAAGATGTACAAATTTTCGGTGGATGTTCGGACGGTAGAAACTTCTAACTTCTAATAAGAAACCGTACTACATTGCTTCCTTTTTCCACTCTACAAAACTTTTTCTGTAATTGAACACGCGTTAAAATTCTCACGGTGAGCTTTTGCATAGATTTATCATTTAAAAAAATGACTGCGTCTTCATCAAAAGAAATAGGGTTAACTGCCCGAGATTTAGCGTAAACCAGTAGTAGCAGCGGTATCATCAACTCCGTTGTTTCCAATATTTCAGGAAACACCACTTCCATCATTAAATAAATCCGACAAAAGTAGGATAAAAGCATTCGAGATGTGGTGCTGTGGAAGGATAATGAGGAATGAGGATTAGCTGGATGGATAAGACTAGAGCAGGATAGGAAAGGGTACGTCCAACCAATCCTAGAATTGTGGACCCCGAGAAGAACATAAGACAAGTTATTAAATCGAAGGCCGTAAGTATATTGCTCTAGACTAGTAATAAGATTTGAAGAATCACGATGCACCGTGACTGCGACGTTTACTCGCACAGTCGCACATTACGTAAACGACACTTCCTAATGGTTCAATGCTATCATAATTAGTTCCCATAGTCACCACATTATTGTCCATCCATCGTAAAAACAAAAGCTTTGCATTTCCATCGTAAGCAAGTTCCAAATAACCCCGTTCTTTTCTTGGGAAACCTTTTTTATCTAACAAGGGACATTTCTCAGTTCTGTTTTCACGAAGAGTTGTCGTAGCCCCCATTCCTTGTTCTTTTAGGGTTTTTAGTAGCCCATAACTCTCAAAGAAATTATCCAAAAAAAACCGCATGGTCGGAAGACACAGCTATTATGTCTAATAGAGACAAGACTACTCGTGATCCCAGTGGAAGGTTGGAATATTTGGCAGAATTGGTTTTTGAAACTTGTTGTGAGTCACAGTCGGTAAGTGTCGAAATAATAACAATATCGGGTGTGACTGCACAACAACCAATTTTTGTACCCAAACCGACAGGGTTTCCCACGGAGAAACTGTTTGGCGGAATGATGGCCAAAGTATCTAACCATTGATTCATCAATGGCTAAATGTTCATTGAAAACGCCCCACTGTTGGTCTTTATCATTTAACATATTCATTAGTGGGCGTACTTTGGCCATTTTATCTGTCTTATCCAAATTGTCATTATTGGCCAAATGAATGTATTGCTTTATCTGCTGAAATCTATTTCTACACATTGCGTTGGCAAAAAATCTTACACCCAAGTCATCATCGAGACTCCAATCATATTTTTCGCGTGGTAATTTGTGATACCCAGATAGTAAAAGGATTCCAATAAATATTTGCATATCTGGTTTCGATACAATGAAGCTATGATTATTATTTTGCGTAGAGTATTAGACCTGGAGGCAGCGTACATAGTAACTAAACCATAAGCGACAAAAAATTCGACAATACAGGCTGAAAGTACGTTGAAAACTAATAATAAAATCACTCGTCTGCCAGTCGTAAAGTGGCAGCATTAACTTGGGGCGGCGCTGAATAGGTGACTTCTTTAGGTGATCAACTAAATTACCAAACTATAAGGGTCACGGAAAAGATTTGTATCAAGAAATCCCATTTTTTCCATAGTTTTCAAATATGCTATGGCAGACGATTTCAAGTGCAGCGTTGGTAGCGAAAGACGCCCTTCCAATGTAGGGAAAAACACCCCTGAACTAAACCATGAGGACCGTATAAAAATTATACATAAAAAATTCCTCTTTTTGTCACTACTTTAAAATATATCCTGGCAGACGATATTAAGTGTAGGTTTAATAGTGGCAGACGTCCTAGAAGTTAAAAAATTTAGGTATAATCTCAGCGAGTGCGAGCGTGTGAGATAAGCGCGCGAGAGCACAACGAACAGAGATAGCTATATTTACGCACCGCTTGGAGTTACCAAACGAATTAAATTAGGGAAAATAATAAATTGTTTATTTCGCGATAAGATTGTCGGTATTTCTTGAATTCTTCTCAGACTGAGAAACAGAAAACTTGAAGAGAAAAGAAGATAGATCTTCAGCTCGTTCTATCCTCAACTATCCTCTGACTCCAGTTTCGTTGTCTCTATGCAACATTGATGGATCGATGATTAAAATCGACAAGTTTGTTTTGCTGAAACTTTTTCGGAAGTATGATTTCTTCAAGTGCTCCTAGTCCATCGCCAGTTGTAGATGTTGTTTTAATCGATGGATTATTTTTTTTTGCATCTTTTAAAAGATCTCCGGTAAACCTTTGAGCGATTTTCTGAACACATCCTCGGCAAGATTTGTGCTGTGTCAGCGAGAGAAGTACATCTTACTTTTGACAGATAGTTACCCCTTCCATGAAGGACGCAGAACATGATCGTTGGGATCAAAATAAGGAAAGATTATAATCCTACTCAACTTCTGATTCCACTCAGAAGCAGCCTGCAAATTTCATAAAACCACTTCGCAATGATAGCTCAAAGCCTCTCTTATAGATTACTTATACCGTTCATAGGCAAAAAAGACCTGTCGTGCTTTACTTGGAAGGAAAGTTGTGTTTGCCACATATGAAGATAAGTGCTATAAATTTGTGACAAGAGAAGATGATGTGGTAAAAACTGAATTGTTCTGCAGCCACTAAAAGGCAGATTCTCGAATAATTTACCATCTTGGTAAACTACCAAGTAGCGAAGTCATTATTAGCGCTTCCGATATGAATATTGCTGTTATTGCTTTGGGAAATGTAAAATTGACGCTACCATCAAGGTATAGATGGAAGTAGGTCTCTTTTCCAATAACACGCAGAAATTCATAAATCTTCGAGAGATGTTCGTGAATTTGGGTGTTGATGTGTGTAACGCGCAGGGTAACGCGTTACCGGGTTCCCACGCATTTACCGCATGTATGACTTGTGTATGGTCCTCATGGTTTAGTTCATCGCAATGCCACCGAAAAATGTCTGAGTTTCTACAATCCGTTTGATTGAAGTGGATGGAACTATGTGAATCAGAAGTTTAGAATCAAATGGTTTGAAAGATCTCAGTAGTTAGTATCCTATCGCTATCTCTGTTGGTTATGCTCTCGCGCGGTTATCTCTCACACGCTAGCACTCGCTGGGATTTACTATACCTAAATTTTTTAACTTCTAAGACGTCTGCCACTATTAAAGCTACACTTAATATCGTCTGCCAGGATATATTTTAAAGTAGTGACAAAAAGAGGAATTTTTTATGTATAATTTTTATACGGTCCTCATGGTTTAGTTCAGGGGTGTTTTTCCCTACATTGGAGGGCGTCTTTCGCTACCAACGCTGCACTTGAAATCTTCTGCCATAGCATATTTGAAAACTATGGAAAAAATGGGATTTCTTGATACAAATCTTTTCCGTGGTCCTTATAGTTTGATAAATTAGTTGATCACCTAAAGAAGTCACCTATTCAGCGCCGCACCAAGTTAATGCTGTCATTTACGACTGGCAGACGAGTGATTTTATTATTAGTTTTCAACGTACTTTCAGCCTGTATTGTCGAATTTTTTGTCGCTTATGGTTTAGTTACTATGTATGCTACCTCCCGGTCTAATAAATTTGTTGGCCGAACAATGTGATCTAATACCTGGTCATAACAAAATTTTTCAAAAATTTCCAGTGGACTTGCATGCTCGAAATCATTTACAACCAACTCAAGGTGTCGTTGGTTCCAAAAGTTTTCGACAGGATAAGTGGACCACTTGCGCAGAGGTGATTTCTGTTCTTACTGCGGATAGATGCTGTTTTACCAGATGAAGTACTGGGATCCGTTAGTCGCCGCCTTCTTTTGAGTACAACAATTGGTACATTTGATTCGCTATCACTGCTGCCATCATCACTTTTATGGAAGTGAAGTTCAATTTCACCAGGCACATCGTGGGGCAAGGAATTTTGTGCGTCCTGGATGTTGTCATCAACGCCTTCTTCTTCCTCAGTTTGTATGTCGACACTTGGAGGAATGACGACAATATCCACAGCATCCATTGTGGTGGAAGAAAGTATATTCTCCACTGCATCTCCCAACGTTTTATATTTCTTCCCGTAGAAGTTTATGGCTGGAATGGCTTCCAAATTGTCAACATCCATCACAAACACTCTTATAAACACCTACAAAAAGTTAGCCTTGAAAATATGTATATTGAGTTGCATGATCCCATTGTACTCAAATAGGTACACCAAAGTCTACCCCTCCCCGTATAAGAGATTGCGAGTAGTTTATGCACATAAATCATTTTAGGCACTTCATTGGATTTAAAGCAAAGATTTAATTCAAGTTGAATCACTAAATATTTTGTAACAACATAATATGATGTGATAATTACATACATGTTCACAAAGCGTTTGCAGTTCTTAACACAAATGGCAGTTAAACCATTTAAATCACAACTACGGTGTGCAACATTGATAAATACTGGTAGAAAACAATGTAAGGAATCTTATAACTATTGCTAGGATCAAACATCTTCTATTACATGGCGCACATATGGACTTAAGTCCTTGTACTCAAACGAGTACATTGGGAACGAATGGGTTAACTAAAGCACAAAAATCCATTATTAGAAAGAGATATTTGCAATGCTTGCATAAGTAAGACCGCAGAGAAGGAGCAAACATTGTTATCAAATAAAATAAACACTCCAAGTAAAATGTGCTCAAACGTGTTGAGTTGCATTAAAAGACATTCATTGTCAGACGCAAAACATTCGTCTCTATTTATGAATTGAGATATTTTAACGAAGTTTATAATGTTACATGTACATTCGTTAATATAGAAACACTTGAAATTATACGAGACACCGTAGTTTGATGACTACCCATAAAATCACCGAGGGATAGTTGATGTTAATTCGTAGCATTATATCATAAAGTAGTTAAAAGTTGGTTAATGGAAGATACACTGTTGTTCCTACAAAATATGTGTTAGACCGGTATTACACTATCAAAGATTTGATTTACTAAGTATAATAAAAATATGTTTTATAAAAGATTGACAAAGATGTTATCAAATGTAATAGTCTGTTATTACTTCCTATAAAATATAAAATTTTTTGTCACATATCTTTGTCTAATACAGGCCTTAGATTATGAGAATTGATGAAATTGATTTATTTATTTATTATCTCTCTCTTGTTCTGGGCCCTCAACAGGCTTGCACGCAATTACAGAGTGACCCGCATAATGCTTTTTAGAGGTGCAATTAAAATTTAATTTGAATAATACACTGTATACATGGGAACTTACAAATTATTATCAAATTCGAGTTGATTTTCAATCTCTTATACTAAATTAGTAATCCAAAACGAAAAGAAAACCTATTTAGATTACCACATTAGGACTAGTATTAAGAGGTGCTTGTGAATACCACCGAGGCACGTGGCGCAGTGGTTGCGCTCACCGATGCTATTCGGGAGGTTGTGGGTTCGAATCCCGCTGCCGACTGCTCTGTCTGGGGTTTTGTCAGGGGGTTTTCCTCAGACATACGTAGCGAAATCTACGAGGCAAATGCTGGAGCAGTACTCCCCCCTCAGCACCTTAACTCCGTTCCTTCCGTTCCCATCCCTAACTTGACCCATCCTTACTATCCCGTTCTCTGGCTGAAGAGGGCCAGGAAGCCCTGAGCAGCCCGCCTCCGATATCCCTGTAGTCAGGGGTGCGGGAGGAATGTTCTAGAATTGCCTTTATTACTTCTACTGACTGGTCGAGCACATTTATTCCATAAGTGTCAACATTCGACCATGATAGTAGTACGTTAAAGTGGCACTTTTGTTAGTTCTAACTATTGAATAAGTATGGGTGACGCAACGGAAATGATTAGGCAATACTATCTCATCATTATTCGGTTTATCCTCATCCTTTACATTGGTCTCTATTCTCTAGCAATTCGTCATCTTCTTCTTCTTCGTCCGTGTCAGTCATCAACTTCTTCAGTATCTGAATTTAAAGTGCTACCTTATGTATGTTAATACCAAATTATTTAAATGCCTTTACAAAATTAGATCCATTATCTGTTACTGTTCCTACTATTTTCGTTTGGGATAGGTCAAAGAAGTTATTTGTATCTTCCAACATTTGAGCAATTTCGTCGAAAGAATGTGTACCACCAAATCGTTTACAAGTCAGTGCCACGGATTTTCTATCTAAAGTTTCCTCTTCTATCCAGTGATAAGCGCCAAGAAAGCTTCTTTTTTTTGAGGACCACATATCAGCCATCCACATTTTAGTAAAAGTTCCTGGTTGTGGATGAGAAAATGTTCTTGATATTGATGAAATTGTGTTTATACTGGATCGAGCAAAAAAGTTAGTAACCAACAGGAACATAGTCTGGATCCTCAGCGGTAAAATGAACTTCTTCCTCATGATAATCCATGCCATCTTCGTCTGAGACTGATGTAGAAGGTATTACGTCATCGGAAATCTTTGATGTGTTCTCAGAAGATAAAAACAAATTATCAGAACTTTCGAATGATGAATTTTTTTCATGTCTTAATTGCATAAATTTTGTCAATCAAGTAGCTGTGTGTTTAATCGAACCCAAAGTGTGCCCCGGATTAGAGTATATGATATTCGTGCCAAAATAGTTCAAAATTTGAATAATTCCTTCGAGTTGTTGAAAGTGAAAGTCTTGAGAAATGTATTATCAAGTTTATTTAATTTATCTAGCTGCACAGGCGTTTTGTAGATGGCTTAGTGACCGTTTGTCATTGCACACAGCAATATTTTATCACCAAATATAATTTATTAACTTTTACTGAAATTACAATCTTCTAATTAGCTTATATGATACACATAATCAGTGATACCACCACCATACATCATTTGTTTAGGTAATTAAACTGTCCTTAATCATTAATTATAAATTTAATCAACATTTCTAAAAAGCTATAGAATTGATATATCGTCGATTAACTGACAACTACGTACTCAATTTCTCAACGTTAAAAAGGTACTCGAGATGTTTTCAAACACTCACCAGAATAACTAGCGCGCAATCAATTTTGAACGATTCAAAAGTTTTCAATACGAAAAGCGTTAAATAGGAACGTCAGATACAACTTTTCGTTAAAAAGTTGACATGTTGATATATGAACATAATTTATGGGTATTTCTCGCGATAACGACTTTCAGATTTACTCCTTCCTTGACGTTGTCAGTCACGTTGTTTACGAAAGTTTCCTAAAGTTGCAAGCACAAAATATCCCTACCGTTACAATAAATGACCTTGTTTTCCGTAAATATGGCAACTGTTTGTTTCCTTATTACATGTCAGTTTTATTTCTTCGTCGATATTTTCAAATTGTGCTTATGAATTAGTTTGCCCGTGGAAGCTGTGTAGATTCTGTAGACAATTCCAAAGTAAATACTTACATAAATAGTATCAATGTCAAGTTACTTCACTACTTGTTTATTCGAAAGTTTGGATCGCATGGAAGAAAGGTTCAATGCTTTGCTGCTTCACTGAGATCCATGCTGTTTTATTTATATAATAATTGTAAATGTTCAAATATTGAATGTTATATTCTTTACTACCTAATTCAACGTGTTACGTTTTTCGGAGCAGCATACAAATACAAGAAACGTCAAAAGTATTGTAACATAAATTTAATTACGTGATTTATTTATTTACAATTATTTAACAATACATTTATAACCGTCTTGAAATGGATTCATTTATAACAATAAATTAGTATTTATCAAGGGTGAAGGGTATTATTGTGTACTACCTATTATAATAAATTTTTTCTTTTAGGCGATCGATTTCGACATTTATTGTCATCATCAGGCCGTAGCTAAAATATACATATATAAATATCGTATGTTAACAAGTTAAAAGTGTTGCCTTACCGTCAAAGTTAAAATATATTAAAATGTGGATGGATGGTGATAACATAAGCAATTATTGCTTATGTTACCACCATCCATCCACATTTTAAAATTGCTTATGTTACCACCATCCATCCACATTTTAATTGCCGTAGTCTGTTTAACCGGGAAAGAAGAGATATGTTCCATAACTGAAATAGTTTCTGAAGGATTTAAAGCATTGCCACTTCTTTGTTTCCTCCTCATATCTTCGGGTGTCCGTCCTGCTTGCAATAATGTCCTTAGTCTTTTCACACGTTCATCTGATACTCCATACAAACCCACAAACGCATTCCTGCAAACCTCCCTTCTACCACTACCAACTAGAACGTTGTAAGAAAAAGAGTTGGTCCTATTTTTTGCTCCTTCTTTACGTGGACGTCTACGTTTAACTTCAGTGCAAAGTATTACACCTTGAAGAAACACATCTTGTTCATTTTTGGTTGAAATTTGACGGAAGTTCCGAAAAATCTCTTCTTTTTCGACATCGACCAGTTTTTCAGTGCATTTGTTTTTGCATTGACAGGCAGCTTGCTGTTTTGCAGGAACTAACACGTTCTTGTAGTTCATATAGGCTTCGCCTTTGACACGAGCTTGCTTGATTTTATTTCGTTTATAGGACTCATCGTTCCTTACCGTTTTTTCGAGTTTGATTGGCCGGTGATTTCTTCAAGATCACCCATCACTTTGAATAAATTATGTTTAAAAACAGAATTTGAGCAGTAAAGTTGCTACTTACTTTTTTCAAGCACTTACTCAGTACACTTGCCCTTCAACACTCAAGTAACAATTGTTTTGCGCCACGCAAAAATAGCACTCTGGTGGCGAAATGTAGAAACTTTATTTTCTGACAAACGAGTGCATAAACCACCCAAGTCCTGGACTAAGGTTGATTCTGCACTCAGTCAATATTTCTAGACGGTGTTTTGTACGCTTAACGTATGCGAATAAGGTTGTTTCTGCGTCCAATCGATGGATCTAGGTCTCTCATACATTACTCAATACGTACCTCAGATATGGTAAAAACGTGACTTAAGGTGTTTCTGAACTCAGTGATTCAATTCGATTTGCGTATAATAGCAAACAATCTTTCTAGAATGGTTTAGAGTGGTCTTGAACGCTTTCGAATGTTCTTGAACAAACGCGTCATATTACCCGGAAAGAATGCGTCAGATCCGCCTTAATTTCTTATCGCTGACGACTAATTTTCCGTGGCGCTTCGATGTCTATCAGAATTCCTAGAATATTCGCGTATTTCTATCAGTGTCTTCACCGTAGCAATGTTTTATTTCAGGTATACGTCCTGAGAAGAAAATTAGAGAACAAAGGTAAATTTTTGTATTTTTAGAGACGTCGCTCCGAAACGAAACATATATTTGAAGAATGTTTGTTAATCCTGTATATTCTCTACAAAGTTCTTTTATTAGACGTCAATTTACATATTTATTCAATCATCGCAACTTGCAGTGCAGTGGTTTCATAATAAATAACAACCTTTATGAATATTAATATATCATCACTAGATTTTAGAGGCGTCGTTTGTTAATCATTACGTTCGTTATATTAACTAACTAAAAGAGTTGGGTAATAATGGAAAATTTAATTAAACATTATTCTATTTTTTGTGGAGCCATGTTTAATAGAAATTTTAATTGGGTAGGTATAAAACCCGGTACACGTGGAATCTATTGTTTTACGTTACTAAAGGTTACATTTTCCTGTTTAATTGTAAAGAACATAAAAACGGTTACAAATGTATGTAACAATGCCGCCCTTACATCAAGAGCCATTTTTGGAAAATTTACATAAATAAGATTAAACTCACCCACGATGATTCAGGTGCCGACGGGATCTGAAACAAATTGATACTTTCAAACGTCATATAAAAAGAATTCGAATATGTTTTCGGTCAAACTTGACTTTGGTATCAAGTTTATTCGCGCATTTTCTGAGAAAAATGCGTGACAGAATATCAGTATTTTGTACCTATTACTTTTCTACGATCACATAAGATAGCCTCGGTTTCGACATAGATCGTATTATTCGCGTATACAGGCTGTTTCACGCAAACCTTTACCTAACAGTATTTAGGCTGTGATTGATAATTTAAATCTGAAAGTTTGCGTACCGACATAGTTTTTCATGATCTATCGAAAGAAAATATTACCATGATCATTACACTTCCGGTTGTATCCGATGTGGATAGCAACTTTCTAATTTTAAATAGAACACCCTGTATTTTATTGCATTTTCGAAATCTAGATGACGTAGTTTGATACCGCACTTCTTTATACCCAGCAACAAAGGTTTTCAAGTTATTCAGGATTTTTCAAAATTTTTGACATTTGACTGTACCTCCTGTGCCTACTCCGTTGACTTGAATTTCAAAAACTCTTCCAAAATCAACAATACTGATTTGTGCAGCGAACCTCGAGAAGGAAAAGAAAATTGGCCACGGCCAGCCAGGGGAAACGGATCTTCGGGTGAAACAACCACCGAGGTCAAAGCTCATTCACAGACAGACAAATATGTACATTAATTAAATGAATTACTTTGCGTCAATACTAAAACGACAAAGGCAAAAGATAAATGTAAAGTAGTAAACAACCATAACTTTCTATTCAGAGCTATTCGTCACGACATTGGTAAAGATAAACGGCAAAAGATAAACGGATAAACTAACGACTAAAACAGTTACATACACGAAAGTTTGCAATTTTTGGTATTTGCCATAAACATTTGGGTAGCGGTCCTTCCATTTTAGATACAATGTAATAGATCAGTTCCAGCTAGTCGACAGTTAGCATTCTTCAATACGAAAGCGAGTGTTTGTATTTCATGCAGAACACGGCACTTCTTTAATACAATCAACCCAATTCCACGTAACGTACAAAGAAAAATATATCCAAAAACTACAATGTGAAAAATTAGATCTGAATCTATTTAATTCGAACTACGTAACCCATTAATAAATGGGTTCCAGATTACGAGATAGATAAAACAAAGATAGGTAATTAAATTAACACATATTGCATAACCTACCAAGAAACGTGCTAACAAACAGCAATTATATAAAAATAACTTTGCCTCAGGAGGAATATAGCCCCGGCCCATTCGCGTAAAGACGCTTAGATAATTAAACAATTTTAGCGTGATGACTGGAATTTTCCAATTCAAATCGACATTCTTCGCAAAGATAGACCTGTCATTACCACGACACCAAAGTAGCACACACTCGTGTTTACGTACGAAAGTGGTTAAAAACTTTTTTTTCCGTTGAGGACACTTTTCGTGTATCGGACAACGTTTTTATTACGTGAATATAGCGGGCTATTTCTTACGATTCTTTAGAGAACGTGTTTTTTTACGTTTTTTACGCAGACGTGTAAAATGCGTTTAAGGCGCCATGTGAATTGTCGGTTTAATATAACACGATTTATAAAGGTTTTTAGGTTTGTTAGGTTGGTTTAACACCAACTAAATAACATGATTTGCACGTAAAAGTACCATGATATTCTTATACGTAACAGTGATGCTAGCGCGGACGTCTGCATATGGCGACTTGGCGTAAATGTTTGTTACTCGCGCTTACTTCAGTTTTTTTTATAAGGGCTCGGGTTCAATGCCCATTAACCCTACGTTTAGCAAAACTCAGGACAAGAAGAATTTGTACTTTATACGCCCCGGGCCGATCAGGGCGACTTCAGACAAGACTGGTAGGCCGCGAAAAATCAGGTATGTACCTATATTGTATAGGTAGGTATACAGAGGTCAGAGAACACAGTTTTAAAGAGCTTAGAAACGACTATACTAACATAGTTAAATTATTTTTGCGCGATCGGTCATTTCTGACTATTTACCATGGGTGTTTCCATGAATTTTTTTGAAATGGAATTAAATGATGGTGAGACACCGTGGGGGAAATATATTATTTCTGACAAGGGTAATACACTACATACAGGGTTAGAACCTTCCCTATTCGTTTTCTATAAAAATGATGCACTGCATAACGTGTATGTTGAGTATATAAAAAGTGGCTGACAACGTTGCTCCAAATAAAAATACTAAATGGGATACATTTTAAACAGCTTTATTTCTTGTATTGAAACAAAACTTAGTATAAGATTTTTCTCCGTGAGTGAAGCGGTTACGGGGGTGGCAAATATCTGTAACCAAATGAGTTACGACGGACGTTTCGCGGAACTTTTGAATCTCGGTAGCAGTCGGCTCGATATGGATGGCACAAATGAATGATATAATCAAGAAGGGGATTGAATAAAACGCAGAATTTTGTGCGTAAGAAAAGACAAGAACAGATAAATATATTACGCACACAACAAGGCGATACCAGGGAAACCTTCTTCGGGACAAAACCCCGGCATAGCCCACACAAATACATGAAATAAATGAAATATAACAACATAATTTAAAAAAAACTTTTAACATTGAAAATTGCAGTCGGCAATAAGTAGGTGTGTATTTTCTTCTTTTTTCTCAAATTATATAAACTGAGGCTATTATTAACGTCTCTTATTCTTACATAAGTGAACACTTAAATCAATGCGGTGATTACGTCTTCAGGAGATAGTAGATGTTTACAAAAAGTTCTACCAGAAATTCTTGTCGAATGCTTTTTCCTAGTTGAACTAAGTCTGCACTCGGGTGGTATAATTTGTCTTTTGATACATAATTGATCCAACTTGGCAAATCTGATGAAACTGACATCTCTTCGTTGGTAAATAATTTATATTTATGCTTAAATTTAAACGCCACATAACCCGCAATATATTTTAAACCGTCATCCTGTATTTCATTTGCTATTTCTAAATTTTCTTTGCTCATTTCAAGCTCTTCTAATAACCTTTCATAATCTTCAAAGTTTTCTATATTTAATATAACTTCTTCCTCTTCCGCAGGTTCTAATACATTTTGTTCTGCTTTTAAATCTTTTAGTGCCTCCGCTGATAAACTACTGCAATCTTTGAAGTTAACAAATCCCGTATCATGGTCATCATCAGTAATGTTTTTACTTTCTGAAGAAAATACAGCCGATGAATGCTTCCTAAGCACATACCATCTCAAGCGGTATATAAAGTCAAGCGGAGTTGGATGGTCATTTGTTTTACCCAGTGCTCGAATATATGAAAAGAAGTTTTCAATAGCATCTTGACATAATCGGTTGGTGAGGATATATTCAGTACCACATTTTTCACGTAAATGAACGAGTAGCTCATGCACAGATTTATTATTCACCAAAATTCCGTGTTGAAATGGCAACAGCTTAGTATGTTTTCCTACTCTTATATTTTTAATTATGTCGTTCATGTTAAAGATTATTTTGTTTTGTTTTTCCAAGTCAATTGCCAATATGCATGGCATTTTGAATCAAATTTATGTTGCACATTAAAAACATCGAACCAATTATTAAATAAATCAATTATATCTGCACAACATTCCCACTCCATTTCTTTCATATGTTGCCTTTCCCCACACCACCCAATGGCAGAAGCAACAGTGTCTGAGAAACACTATGCTGCCGGTTTCACTTTTTGGCGTTGAGTGCCTGCAACTAGCAAATGTTAAGTTAACTTTGGAACCAGTTTAAATTCTCCTTCGTGTAGATCTAAGATTCTTTGAAGGCAACTCTTATTAATTGTTTTATTAAATATAGAAAAGCCACTATCCAAAAAATGGTTTCTGCTTAACTTTAGCAAATGTGGAACATCTGCAAAGAAATAGATATTCCATGAGATTTTGCTTGGGTGCTGAATGTAGTTGTTGAAATTTGAGTCATGACATCCTATTTTAAGGTCCCTCCATAAAGCTTGATTGGATGGACCTAAATCACAGCACACTGCTACAACAGTGTAGTTAACTGATTTTGTAATTAAATTAAAAAGAGTCTCTCAAAATCAAAGTAAACAACTTGCTTCCAACTTGCAAAAAGTCCGCGAATCATGACCACCTGAACGGTTTTATGTGGACCAATTATTAGCTCATTTCGTTTATCAAAGCAAACTTTCCCCATCAAATACATCTAATCAAATATTACAACACATATTCTGTCATTCACACTGAGTTCTTTGCCTTATGTTTTAATATACATAGTCCATATTTATAAAAGTGAAGCATTTGCTTTAAAGTAAAAGGTAGAAGTAAAAGGTAGCGCTCGGAAGTAAAAGATAGAAGTAAAAGGTTTTGCTTCATTTCGTATTTATAAGCTGTGCCTTTTCCTACCAAGCAAATCCTTCCAAATAATAGAAGCAAAAGGTAGACTGAGAGTCGTATTTCGTTAACAAAGTAAATAAAGTCTAATTATAGGCGTTTTCAATTCGTTACAACCGGTTACAACTTGCGAATTGTGCATGTGCTGCAGTTTTGAAAAAGCAATTTTAGTGTGTTTAAATTTATTCATAGTTCAGACAACCGTTTCATCGAATATACGTGTATGCAAAATGTCAGATTCTGATGCAGTGGATATCCCCGACGAGAGCCAAAATAATGATGAAATGCACTTTATTGCCGAAAAGGTGAAGATGTACCCAGAGATTTTAGAAAAATCACAAGTTCCCACAATGAAGTTGAAGAAGAAACGAGCTTTAGAAGGAATTATACAGGACTATAAGGCGATGTTCGGCAAAGCGATTACTGAAAAAGATTTCATGAAGAAGGTAAACAACATGAAGACCAGATTGAAGAAAAAAACTGACAGGAACCAAACGGGCAATAGACCGATACGCTTACTTCCGTGGGAAAATATTATGCTCGAGACCATGCAGGGAGATAAAAATCCGGTCGTCAGTCGTATTTCAGGTAAGAAAAACTATGGTCCTATGGTATGCTGTAGCTGTAATGTAAATACTAAAGTTATGTTCTTGTATACTTACAGGTGATCTTCAAATTGGAGTTACGCCACAATCTGTGAATACCTCCCAACCAGGTTCGTCTGTTGTACCATCGCCACCCTTAGATGTAGTGGAAAGCAAAAGTCGGTCGATTACACCTAAGCTACTAGATGTGCGGAAACGAGTTGCTGAAGCAGCACCCATACGACACAAAGAAAGTGGCGGCCAAAGGTAGTAGTACAGTCGACAAGATACTCGAGGAATCGGAAGAGACAAGAACCCTGACTACTTCTCAGCTCTCAGCTCGACTTGTTCTGCTAGAGCAGCTGAAAGCTACCCGTCTTCAACAGGAGTATTTTACAGCAAAGTTAGAAGACAAGGCTGCTAGTTCTTCACGCCTTACAACGCCAGTTTCATATTTTCAAGATGGAGACCAAACTTTTGCGAATCTTCAGTAATCTAAACATACACAGGTAGATGTTCATAAATATATATTTCAATAAAACAAATTTAACTTTTATAGGTACGGCGCCACAGATGTAGCACATTGATGTTCCTTATTTAATCCAGAAAGACTGTTCGTCCCCTTTCAGGCTCCTGCAAATTGTAGAATTAGCTTTATTTTTGTACCGTATGTATCATTATAAATATACAATCTATGTTATTGTTGTGAATGAGCTGCGCCAGTTGGGAACGTCTCTCCTGTCCTTGAGCACGAATAATATTATCGGCATCTTCATGTATGTGTGGCAATTCCTCTTCCTCTTCATTTGCACCATCAAAATCTGCATCTCCTAGGAACTTGGCTATATTGTGTAACACAGCGCACGCAACTATCACTTTTTACCCTACACACATATTTCAGAATGGGGTATCGTCGTTTGAGTTGTCCAAAAGCATGTTCAATTATAACTCGTTCCTTCTTTAACAATCTATTAAAGGCTACTTGCGCTTCACCGTTAGGATTCTTGAAGGGCGTCATCAGGCACGGCATTATTTCATAACCACTATCACCTAGCAGCACAGCATTTGTCGTTCGTCGCATGATTTCTCGTACTGTAGAATTCTTCCATATGCGTGCATCGTGGACAGACCCTGGCCAACTTGCATCAATACTGGTGAATATAGCGTTGCAGTCACATGTGGCCTGTACTTTGATGCTAGTGTATTCTTTCCGATTAACATATTCATCTCTAAATGTGGTAGGCTTCTCAGTTTGAACATGGGTGCAGTCTATTGCACCAATTGTAGTTGGAAAATGAAATTTTCTTAGCCAGTTTTCTTTTGCCTGCATGATTCTGTTTTCTGTAGAGGGAAACTGTATCCATTCGTTGGCTTTTTCCATTATACATTCGAGGGTGATATTAATAATTCTGGATACCGTTGGCTGCGAACATCCCAGTTCTTCTCCAATACCGCTCTGGAACCCGGGATCAGCCATATAACGAAGAAACATTTTAATTTTTTGCACGGGAGATAGTGCGCCTCCACGAGTTTCATTATTCTCTCCAAGAAAATGCTCCGCCAACCACTCAACGCTAACCTCTTCAAACCGGAATAACGTTTTAAAGTCAGATTGTCGTGGCGTCCTCCTTGGCTTATAAAGTTTTCTGGCACGAAGCTGGACTACGTGAGCCATAACAGACAAACACTACACACACATATAGCTACCGAAAAAATCACAAAATTTCACGCAAACACCTTAAACGCCGATCAAACGACTGCACCTCTTATGGCAAAAGCTAATCTGGACTAGATGCATTTTTCTTGAAGCAAATCCTTCAGTTTGAAAGCATTTCCTTCCTTTTATGGATATCAAAAAAGCAAAACTTTACTTTAGACCAAAACCTTTTACTTCAACGCCCAACCCTTTACTTTATGAATATGCACTAATATTTCTTCTTGGATTCCAGGTTTTAGCTTAAGACTGGATGCCCATCGACGTAACGTTGATAACGATGTTAAAGGATATTTTCTCACATTTCTTAAATAACGATACGCTTTAGGACTGACACAGACGGAGAACGCTTAAACTATCGGACATAATCGCCACAGGCTCCTGTTGGGTGTTTTTGATTGTTTGTACTGCCTTGCAAATCGCGTATGCTTCCGCCGTGAATATTGACGCAAGGGTGCACAGAATACGGCCTTCTCAGAATAGAAACAGCAATGTTACAAATTTGTATGGTATTTTGGCGAACCCTGGTGGGTGTACTGTGAACTAAAGCATCAAAAATCAGAGTAGCGCCATCTGGTGACCAGCTTCTAAATCCATGAAGTAATTTCCCCAATTCGATCTAAATCACAAATATAGATAAAGAATACACAGTTGTTAAATTGCAAGTGTATTTAGATACAATCACATTACATTATTTAACACAGACATCTTAAATTACATGTTTACAAATTACATATAAAACTCAGAAGTAAGTGCAACTTACGCTTTGTAGAAGTTAACACTTTGCAAAAAGATCCTTACGTAACGAGTTGTCCTACGAAATATTTGGTTTTAATTGCTGTTTGGACTACATATTTTTGTTACAAAATATCTTTAGAACTAATTTTTTTGTTCCAAGAGGTGATAAAACCGTTTCAGCAAATTGTCACACAAGTTTTTGACAACAAATGTTAACTTGATCCTGGTGCTTACTGGTTACTTGAGAAGCGAGGGTGGAAGTTGTTGAATTATCTAAAACGAATTACAATATAAGTATCTACATCTATATAAATATAAAACTCAAGTCTACACCCTTTTGCGCCTATAGGTACAGTTGGTAATAATTCTGCATCAATTTGTACCTGTTACTTACCTCGCATAAATAGGAAAGAAATAACAGCACATTTCAACCCTCTTCGCGTTTCAAGCACAAAACAATCTGTTTCAAAATGTGGGAAAAGATGTCTTTTTGATATTTTATTGTTACAATCCGCCACACAACACTTTTACGGTCACATAACTTGTTCATATTTTAAATCTTTCAAAAGTCAAAATTGACATGTGTAAAACCTGTGTACGTATAAAATCGACGGTAAAAATATTTCCTGTAACGAGAAACATTACAGGTTTTGCAAAAAAATATTTGAGTCTGCGATAAATAGTTCCCCGTACAACCACGGGAAACGCTGTAATCAGTGACAATTTAGCGCCATTTATGTTTCTGTTCTGTGAAGGTCTTATTCTGTGCAAGGGTGTTTAGCCGGAACTCCTGATTTTGACTTGTACCAATATTGAGAATTGCGCACCCACATCCCATACTGCTTTTGGATCCATCGGTGACAATAATAGTTTGGCCTTGGAGTTGTGATGGTACTGATTGAAACAATACTCGATCATGTTGCGGTTGTCCATAATAATAATAATAATTACACTAATCGTTACTTGATTTTAATCCGTGCGATTAGTTAACCAGGCTAGACATGAGTACTCACAAGATACACCGACCATACTAATAATAATAATGTTTATTTCCAATGAACATCATATAGAACAAAAAGAAAAAGTACATTGGAAAAAGGACCACATTCAGTGCGATATACACTGCTCTTCCATGTGGCCCTATACGGGGGGAATGCCACTTCGGAACCTTTAGCGTACTTATCGTAATTCATGTCTGCTAGAGCGGCGTGTGTGAACACATTATCATGATATGATTGGCTAAATAAGTATGACTCCGCCAAAGGTGGTGAACTCTTTTTTTCCCAATATCTGTCGCTTAGATTTAATAGCGAAAGATCATGTATTGTGTCTAAAATGGTTTTAGAGTTTATTGTTATTATTTTGGTAACATACTTAACCGCAAGAAATTGACGCCGTAAATGGAGGTGAGGTTCTCGTGCTTGAATTTGCAGTGGATAATAGGTGTAGTTCTCATTGCTCCTATATCTTGCCGAAGGGCTTTATTTTGAACAATATCAATTATTTAAGATTACTTTTAGATGCATTTCCATACAAACAGGGGCGGATGGGCCCACCGGGATACCGGGAAATTTCCCGGTGGCCCGTCGTAACCAACTGTTATAAATGTATAGTTGTATGTATACTTAGTCGTTCAAGATTGGAAGAGACATAGAAAATAAGTAAATAAAGTACGGAAGATTTTTCTCGATTTAGGTCACAGGAATGACTGACTCTCTGTCGACTGAACTGTGATTCTCAGCGCGAGGCGTGGTACGGTGACGGTCATAAGCGTAACTTGTACCGTATCCGTACGATGACTGGCGATTGCGTCTGCTCACTGCTCTATTTCATGGAAACGCTTGTTTGGCTAGTTCAAGTTGCACTGTTCCTGAAAGTAGCCAGTATGTACTTGTGAGTTGTGCGTGATTACGATTGTCCACGCAACAGGAGTGAAAAAAATTGTTATTTTTTTAGCGGACTGTATTAAGAAAAATTACGCAAACAATATAAGTACACACCAATGCTCATTCACTTACCTCGAGCCGGATGTTTGTAGGTGCGGGGATCCCCTTTATCAGCTTATATAGTAGTAGTACCCGGCACTAGCCACTTCACATAGAAAACCTTCGGTAAATTGTAGTAGGTACGTTTATGTGTCTGCATTCGAAAACGCCAACAACTGGCCTGCACTTTTCGTCGGCGCAGGTTTGTAGATAAAACACTCGTGTGTTTAAGATAAGTAATAGAATTTTGAATAAAGGAAAATTTATCCGCAATGAAATAAATTAAAAATTATTAGAAAAATTAAATGGTTAATGTTGCGTCAACAACGATTAGTCATTGTTTTAAGAGATTCTGACTGGCGACGCCGCGACGGGGTGCGAGTGGGAATCCTGCTTCCCGACAAATTTAATCAATTGTTGGGTAGGTACGTATTAATAATGTTAAAGATCTTAATTATTATTACGATATAAGGTATTTATTTCATTTAATGTATTTTTTGGTTTTTGATTGTACTGTGTACCTGTCCTTAAAGTCTTAAAGAACACATATTAATTATTGCCATTGCCAACAGGTCATCAAGGCTAGCTAACCTGTGAAATCATTCAAATTCTTTGGGGTGAACGTGAAAACTAAAAGTAGCGAAGCAAAAAAGCGAATAATATACCTACTGCAAAATTATGCCACAAAAACGAAAAGGAGGGCAAGAAAGAAAACTGGAAAGTGAAAGGAAAAAAAGAAGTGAAATATCCAGAAAATGTCAGTCTTTAGATGTGATGTTCGGACACTTTTCTGTTCCGTCAACTTCAGGAATGGAAAGCAATGGAACTGAAAACCAGAAAAAGTTAGATAAACCTGAACCTCAACAAAATCAGTCACCAGAAGACTTAGCGGTTCAACTTCAAACCCAGCCGTCACAAATGCAGTTAGAGGACTCAGACGATGACGTAGAATACGTAGATGAAAATGTGGAAGTGAAGAATGGAAGTGGAAACGATGACGACAACGAGTCGCCGCTGAAGGTGAGACCAGTGCCATTGCCATCTCAGCCATCTGCACCAGTATTAGACCTGTCGGGAAAGCCGGAGCCTGCTGGCGATTTCTTTGAGCGTCCTGATCCCAATAAACTTACACTATTTTTTAAATATCATCCAAAGGTACCTGCCGCACAAAATGATCTACCTTTCAACTCGGAAAAAGCGTTCGTGCGAAAAAATAAAACGAAGAGAATATGGCTAAGTTACAGTGAAGTGAGAAAAGCACTTTTTTGCACTGGCGTATGATAAGGATCAGAGTTCGGCTTTTGCAAAAGGTATGTCTGATTGGAAGCATGTGTATCAGCGCATAGATGAGCACGAAAGCGCAATCAGTCATGGTAGAAACTGTGATACGCATTTCATGTACACCAAAAATCAAAGAATTGACACGTTGCTTTTTGGGAACGTTGCTGAATTAAGAAACAAAAAAGTTGCCAACAATCTGCATGTTTTGGATATTGTTATCGACGTTATAAAATTAATTGGCAAACGAAGGCTTTCCTATCGTGGTACAGCAAATGAAGCTGCATACAATCTGGATAATGTAAATGTTGATCACGGGACTTTTCTGGAAATCATTCTTCTTTTGGCCAAATTCGATACTATCTTGAAGCATCACTTGGATAACATAATTGCAAGAAGCAAACGTATTATGAGAGGCAAATCAAACGTCGCCCTGGAAATTTTTACACATTGTTGTCCAAAACAACCGTAAATTCACTTATTACCATATAATAACTCAAATAATACAGGAAAAGATTTCTTCAGAAATAAAGGCTGCGGTAATGTTCTCCATAGAGATAGACAGTAATCAAGATATTTCCGTTGCTGACCAGTGTTCGGTAGTAATAAGGTATATCATATTATCCCAATACCTAATATGTTGCTGTTTTTTAATTCACTCTTATTTTAGATATGTTCACGAAGGAACAATGCACGAACGCCTTCTTGCAGTAGTTCCTTGCCAGGATAGCACAGGGCAGGGATTTCATACTGATTAGTGACGTATTGGAAAAAAATGGACTAGATAAGAACAATTGTATTGCTGATTCTACTGACGGAGCGGCCAATATGCAAGGAAGTGATTCAGGATTCTCGGCTTTCATGGTTCAGGAGAATTCAAGTCATGTGCATATTTTAAATCTTGTTCTAACAGACATTTTCAAATCTCACATCAAGGCAGCATCGTTTTTTTCATTACTAAATTGCATCGCCGTGTTTTTCAAGGAATCACATCAACGGCTGGGTTACTGGTTGGACATTGACAACAATCCTAGGGCGAAGAAACTTCAGTTAATTGGAGAAACTCGTTGGTGGGCTAAGGAAGCAGCGCTTACTAAAGTTTTTGGTAATTTGAATAAACCCGACCAAGCTTTGTATGTTGATATAATCGATGTTCTTAATACGATTGCAAATACACCAACAATCAAACCGGACGCAAGAGCGAAAGCTGCCAATTATAAGGAACAATTACTAAAATATGAAAATGTCCTAGTTGCGCAGATTTTCCTAAAACTGTTCTCTATTACCGGCCCTCTATCAAAATATGTGCAGACAACAGGACTTGATTTGTTAAAATGTAACTCTATGGTGGACGCTACCATACTGAATTTTAAAAAAATGCAAAGAAACATGGCGGAAGTTGAAGTCTCTGCAGATAAATTCGTAGAATGGGTTAATTTAACTTTTGAAAGAAGAGAATTCGATTTTGTCATTGAACAGCAATTGCCTGAAACTCGTTCACAAAAAAAGAAAAAATTCTTTGATGAGACAGTCTCTGATGAAGTCCCAGAAAGTCAGAAAGATAAATTTAGAGTAGGCTTCTTCAACGTCATTATGGACACTGCGGTAGAATCAATTAACAGAAGGTTCGCAAAAAACGCTGAATTATGCAGGGATAGAATATTCTGGACCCGAATAATTTTAACGAAATCACCAAATGTGAGCTACCTGAGAACTCTCTGAAAGTATTGTCAGAAAAATTGATAAGTTTTGATGTTTCCGCAACTCCTGCGAAATTGAAAGAAGAGTTAACAAGTTTTGCGAGCAACTGGAAGTTTGTTAAGCAGTCAATTGAAGATTCTTACAAAGTGCATTACGGTGATGTTGAAGTAGATTCAGACGATGGTGATGGTTTAGAAACAAGATATGCCGAGGCTGAGGAAGATGGATCAAAGTCAAAAACATGCACTGAAACCAAAAAATGCCAGAACTGCGTTATATGCTGCTATTGTGCAATTTTAAAATATAACTTGTTTAAGGGAGCCTATTCTCAGAGACTTGTTATAACTAGACCGCGCGTAACGTAGATTTTACTATAAACGCTTGTTGTCAAGATAGATTAGGCAACCAACTGTTCATCGCGGGGCAGACGTACGTTCGGCAGCTTGCTTTAGCCATGTTTATTCTAAATTTTAGTAGCAAAAAAAGATAACATATAGCTGTTAACTGTTTTAATCGAATTTGTTGGTATTTTATTTGAACTAAATTGGTATATAACTGCCTTACTCTAGTCCTAATTTGATTTATATGTGTATTTTGGTGGTGAACACGTATGGGAAAATATACTCTTAAAACTAAAAATGTAAGTAGTAAGATATGTTTATTTAGCGGATTTTGTTTCAATATATGCCTATCCAAAAACCCAAATGGGCTGTAACTGTTATTTATTTTTCTTAGACTGCTGATAACCATTTTGTTTACAACGCGGTGTGGTGTGGATTGAATGAAAAACCTGAACACATTTTCAGCAATTTGGCAAATTTTTAATGCATCGCTTGATACGTGCAACAATCCTCCACGATTTTTTCTAGTTAAAAGCTTTGAATGACTCTCTGATGCGAATATCGCATCTGCACATATGGAACATTTAACAGACTTAGCTATTTTTCTTGTAACAAAAGCTGAAATATACTTAGTACCAGTAAGTACTCAGTTACGTCTATACCTAATAGGCAAATAGGTATTGCCGTTGTCTTGCTGGTAAAGGATGTCGAATAATAGTTCTACGTTATTTTAAGTGAATAGGAAAGTCGAAAACGCTCGGTATTACATTATTTTTTAACACCTTCGTAGGTATCTTTCTAAAATCGGCTTCATTCCCCGCAAATGAACTATGGTGGGAGTAAATTTTTCTCTTCGAATGGCTCTCATCCATTAGCCCTTTAAACTTTTATCCGTTGAAAATCAGCATATTATTAAAAAATTTATCGACAGAGTACATGTTGATAGGCACAAGTTAAACCTAAGTTTATTGGTTTATTCTCAACAGAAATTTATTTGTTCACTAATTCGAGCTAATCACGAGAATGATTAATGAACGGAACATCTAAAATAACAGCTTATTTCATTGTATTGCATATGATCTCAGCGATTTTTGCCCCGCGGTGCATTGTGTGTTGCATACCGTGTCGACAACACCTTAGATACGTTAAGCGCAGTCTAGTTATAGCAAGTCTCTGCCTACTCTACACTGGCACTGGCTTATCAATATATACTTTCATTACCCATTTCGCAGGTAGCTTGTGAGCGTTCTTTTTCGACGCTAAAATTTATTAAGAATAGGTTAAGGAACACTTTGTCTGATAATAGACTTGAGTCATTCATGCTGATGAACATCGAGAAGGAAATTTTGAACGAGATCGACAATGAAGACGTAATCAATCGTTTAGGTCAAACTACCAAACTAATGAAGGGTGCATTATTGTATTAATGATTGTTATATTATAAATTATAATATTTATGTTCTCTAATAATCTGTAAGAATACTAATGTTTTGGGTTACCTTACTTACTGTTTTATTATAATAATGTTTATGTTTTGTAAGAAACTTAATTTTATGATTTTTTTCATTATCATACATATTTTTTAATAAACACACCATTCACAAAAAAAAACATAATTTGCTGATCGCTGCTTATAATTTTGGCCTGCCATCAGTCAGTTTCCCGGTATGATTTTAGTTGCCCATCCACCCCTGCATACAAACTGCAACCGGGCGATAAGTCGGATGAGGTTAAGCGAGCTTTCACATATAGAGTGTTTAATGAGTCTAATTTTAGGTCAGTTACTTCAGTTTTGTTTCGAAATGCGGTCCTGTCGAAAATATGAGAAACTTTTTATCTAAGGTATTAACAAATCCTTTTGCGGAACATTTCAACTGGATGGGACATGGAGACGAAGACGGATTTAAAAACACGTTTACAAAAAAAATGTTATATGTTAAGTGTTATATGGTAAGTCTCTAATTCTTAATGCATAATATACATGTCAGGTGACAGCGCATCATACGAGTTTGAATTACAAGATCAAACGAACTTAGCCTAAGTTCGATCTTAATTATATGAAGGCCTCGTTTCATAAAATCCGATACAACTAAAAACCGAACGAACCTCGAGACCTTCGCACATACATCATTTTTACAATACACCTTAAGGGATTGATTCTGTCCTACCAGATCAGCATAGCTTGTAAATAGTATATTAAGTAACCTGAGAGAATGGTTTAAAGCCTCGGGCTTTAATATCCTTAAGGGAACAAAAACTAGTTTAACCCAGTGTTGCTTATACTATTTTTTTCAATACCGACCGATTTAAATCCATTTCGAAATTCATATGCTTTTTATTATAATAAAAACTATCAAAAAGTACCGGTCACAAGTAGTTACGAAACCGACACGTGGGGTGAAGAAAACCCCAGCTTTCAGGCTAATTTCACAACTGCAAGTATGCAACTGCCACGCGAAAGCAACGACGTGAAGTTGAATACCTAATCGAAAGCTACTACGGCGCTGCTGGTGATTGGCACAAGAATTAAATATTTTTCGAGTATTGTGCGGGAGCTGGGATTTATCACACCCAACGTGTCGGATGCCGGGTTAAGATTTTGTCATATTTACATTGCGGCTCTATAATGGATATCGCCGGAATGTGTTTTTCTTTAAGTTACAAACTGTACGATCCTCCCTTGAAAAAGGCTCCCTCTAAGAAAAAAAATGAAAAGATTGGATCTCGTTGAGTGGTACAGTTGATACTTTTTGATTTGCGCTCTCTTTTCGAGAATAATAAATCAGCATTCAAAGACAGTTTTGCTAGCACAATGCCAACGTCCCTGATTTTCAACGAAGGTCGTGTTACGACGCAGGGTTTGTTTATGGCGTCATTGCTTCAAAATGATGCCACTACACGTGGTCTTTCTAGTATAAGTTGATACGGCCGCAATTTAAAAATAGATCCTTACATGTAACGGCGAAGTTAATATTAATAATTGTATTGACGACAGTTGAGTATGCGAACGCCCTGCTTCAAAAGAATCGTTTTTCTCGAAATTTTATTAACACGAGAGCCGCGTTACTTTACCTCCGACTTTTTATCCGCACAATTTTTACACGAGTTTAAAATTTGACCCTACTCCAATTCAGACCCACGAGCGATTTACGTTTTTTTCCCAAATAGTAAACTTTGCACGGAAGATGTTTGTCTCTAGAATTCTCGTTGATACTTGTTTGCGGACACTCACATGGCAGCCTTCGAACTTTTCCTCGACAAAGAAGAGCAGTGCGTATCATTACAAATACAGACTAATAGGGCAGACTGTAAACAAGCTTTTGTAACATCAAAAATTATGACACTACTTTGCATGTTTATTTTGGAATGTATAATGTACATTAAAAAGAATTATCATTTGTTTAGTACACATAGGGATTATGACTCATACGACCTTAGAGGGCGTGATGAGATACATTCCAAATACTACCTACATAACAGGATAAGCAAATCCCAAAACAACCCTCACTATTGAGCAACTAAGTTCTATAGCAGTCCCTTCTAAAAACCAATAAACTAAACAAATATAGAAAACGAGCTCCTGGGTATGGCTATAGTATGTGCAAAACCAAATTTTAAACCTGACGTTAGTTTTGCTTTTATTTATAGTGTATATGTATGAAATTTCATTTAATTTCGTCCATAAATAAGAAAGTTTGCACTGCACATCCTACACAGAACCAAATTTGGAAAATTGCGCTACATTTGCTTTTATTCCAAGTGGGTATGTATCAAATTTCATTTAAATCCCTTCATGCACAAAAAAAGTTTGCAATTCGGTTTATAAATGGTCGAGATGCGAAACGGGCACTGTGAATGTTGATCGATTAGGCTCAATTTCTGGAATTGCGTTTTATATGGCTAAAGCTATACGCATATTGAATTTGATGCAATTCGGTTCATAACTCACGGAGATGTTAAAAGGGCCTTCCTTATTTTTTGGGCTACATTGCCAATTCATTAATTAGTTTGAATATTGTTGCCTTGGCTTCTGTATTTTAATTTTCCTTCGTGTGCGTTGATATTGTGAATTGGTATAGTGCCGATAACGAGCGTAAGAGATTTATTTTCTGTGACGCCAAAACAAAAATATTCAAATTAATTAATATGACAGCCAGATCTTTATTTATTTTCAGAGGATATTTTGGATGAATAAAATTAAGCGCCTTTCGGAAGAGATTTTGTCATTTAAAAGTAGACATAAGGAAAAACAATACATGTCAATCCCTATGTCTACTTAATAAATTCACTGTATACTAATGAGGAATATTTCAATCACAAGCACGATTTATAATCATAATACCTGCGTTGACGTTTGCAAATACATTTCTATATAAGCACGAAAATAAATCAAATCAAATCATCAAGAAGTGAAGTTACGATAAAGAACATTTTGATTTGACTTCCTATTTTAAAAAGGTTCTATCTAGAAATACTTACGACCCCAATTTCGCGACAGATGACAGCATATTGTTAAAATGTTATGAGCGCTGGCCTAAATAAATACATGGCAAATACGTGCTCTTGTTTGCATATATTTGTATTCAAATGAAATTCAGAAAATCGTCATCCCCTTACGATAGAAGCATTTATTCAAAAAGATCAAAAGGTTAAACATTATACGAAGACGTTCCAGCGTACAATTGCCTGACACGACGTAACTAAATTTTGCATTCAATACAACCACTGGCGAAAAATGAACGGAAAAGTCGCTTGTTATCGCATTAGTGTCTATATGGGACGGGAACTAAGGGGAATTACTGTATATTACTAATTCCACGAAAATACTAGCGTATTTTATTTCTATCTAAACTTTCCGTGAAGTTTTGGTTATGCTACACGCTACTCTACCGTGCAAAGGTAAAACAATAGCCATTGTGAGTAAAATTGCGCGAAGCTTAAACCTGTTGCCGTTCGTTTATTTATTTAATACTGTGTTTAATATAGTAATAATAATACGCGAAGTGCATATTTGATATAAAATATGTGAAATAAGCAAAATTTTTTTACTCATGTGGAAGTAATTTCCCTTACCTTGTTTTTCCAGTGCACTAATAAATAATTTTTTTTTATTTATTCACCGTAATTAACAACAGTCTTATTCCAAAGTATATTGGGAAATTAAAATATGTTTTTAAAGTGTAAGTATTAATTTTATTATGAAATAAGTACGACAAAAAATATTTTTTCTACAACTGTCAAAAAAACCTGTCATTTTCTGACGAATTTCGAAGCGCGAAGTACTAGATTTTTAAACGGTTAATTAATAAGTAAGGTTGCCCTTGACAACGTGCGCGAAATCGTCAACAGTGAAAAAAAGTATTTCGCGCACGTGACAAAGTTGAACTTAAACAGCAAATTTAATTAACAATCGGTTCAGTTGTAGAAAAAATATTGTATATAACGCTAGCGCGAAGTTATTTCGCGCATTTGACTGATATTTTAACTCGGCTTCGCCTCGCTAAAATACCTTCAGTCTCAATGCGCGAAATTGAACTTCGCGCTCTTGTTATATAAATAACTATAAAATGGAATAAAAAATTACATTCCTTCTTCCAGCAAGTCAGAAGAGTTGTCATTTGTGGAAATGTTCTGCCAAAAAGGTTTTCTGTTTTGATCCATCTTACCCACCAATTCAGTTATAATACTGCTCTTTTTTTGTACGGCAATTCCGCGAGGTAACAGCTTGGGTGGCGGAAATTCCAGTTTTCGAAGTCCTTTTTATATTCAAATCCTATGAAACCTTTCGAAAATTTGGTCTCCACAATATCTTTAAATAAGGGTACCTGTTCTTCAACTTCATCTGGAATTGTTTTCTTAATTGTACGTAGTGTGGGTTTATCAGTATCTTTCTTCTTGTAGGTTCGCCTTTTTATATCATTTTGTAGGTCGATAAAATCAGTTGTGCTCATAATTACAACTTCCCAAACTGTTGCAAAATCGTAAAAATCTTATATGTTTTTCTTTTTTCTCATACCCTGCTCAATTCTACCGTGAATGCCATCAGCCGCCGTGTAAGTATGGTCACAGCACACCTTGTGCCGATTTACAATCTATGTTTTTCTTAAGATACGAGCGACTTCTGGAATAGGATCGTCCTAATGTTGAACAAACAGTTTTTTCGTTCAACGTTGACACGATACTATCCCGGAAGTCGCTCGCATCTTAATAAAAACAGATTTTAGACCGGGATCAGGTGTTCTGTGACCGGTAATCTTTCCTGGCGAGAGGTTTACCCATGATTATCTTTGGTTGACAACAGCATGTGGTGTAAAACGGTTTCATACTTATATCCGAATGTAGAAAGAAAAAACTTTTGACATACCTTAACACTTTGGGCAACATCTTCAGTATTATATTCGAAGTGATATAATCTTGTATAGTTTCTCTTACTATTCTCACACTTTCTTTTGGCTTTAACTTCTTGAACATGCCCTGTTAACCATACTCTTTGCCTGTGCCTATCCAAGCTCCAGAAGTCATGATGAATTTTTAATCTTTCTTCTTCTGGTATTTTTTGAATGCATTTTTTCATACATTTGCACGCATTTACTAATAGCGGATGCTAGTTTCTATTGTGCTCTATTTGTTCCTGTAATTCCCTTCTGCGTTTCGTTGTTCTTTCTTTCTTCTTTTTTACACCTACACTTTCAATTTCTTCACCTGTTTCTGCTGTCTCTTCTCCGTTACCTTCAGCAAAGTCTTGTAATTCTAGTTCATCATCCGAGTCATTATTTCCTGCGGTAGGGGTGAGAAGCATGTCATTTCTGCTACTTTCATCACTATCTTTATCTAATTGAGGGTTGTAGTCCAGGTCATCTATAGTATCCATTTCTTGCAAATCGTCGGCGTCATCATTTATTGTGGTATTATAATAGCCTGTCTCATGGTAATCGTGTTCCAAACTTCCTAAAATGGAGGTACTACGTCCATCTTCTGCATTTTTTTATGTTATTGCGATATTATTATCATTGCCTACATTGTAATTTTCAAGAACGACATCAATAACTACAGACCTATAAGCCTACTAAACACTCTCTCCAAGGTCCTCGAAAAAATTATTTACACTCGATTATTGAAAGACATTGAAACACTACATACCCTGCCACCTTCTCAATTTGGTTTTAGGAGAGGGCACTCAACATGTCACCAGCTCCAACGCGCCAGCGAAATTATCTCAACTGGATTTGAAAATAAGTGTTACACCACAATGGCCCTTCTCGACGTAGCACAAGCCTTTGATAAGGTTTGGATCGAAGGTCTGAAGAAAAAGATACTGGATCTGAGCATTCCTAGCTACCTGCAAACAATAATCTTCTCCTTCCTTGAACGTCGAACATTTGCAGTTAAAGTAAATTCTTACACATCACAAATCAAAGCAATTCACGCTGGCGTTCCACAAGGAAGCATCTTGGAGCCACTTCTCTTTAATATCTTTACAGCAGACATACCAACAGTAACAGCATCCCTAGCCATATTTGCCGACGATACTTCCATCATTACACAGAGAACAATATTGGAAGAAGCAGTTCACGAATTACAGAATGCCGTAAACAAAATTATTAAGTGGTACAATAACTGGAACATCAGAATCAACCCACCAAAATGTCAAAGTAAGATATTCACTCTGAGAAGAATTATTGACCCACCCAACATCGAAATAAGCGGAGTTATCATACCATGGAACTCAAAGGACAGTGCAGTAAAATATCTTGGAGTTCATTTAGATACTCGTCTCACCTGGAGTTACCATATAAACCAAAAACTCTCCCAAGGCAACAATCGACTAAGACAGCTTTATCCGTTAATAAATCGAAAGTCCTCACTCAAACCCGAATGCACTACGTTGCTATACAAGACTTTATTACGACCATTAATACTCTACGCTAGTCCGATTTGGCTCAACACTTCCAAAACCAACATTCAGAAATTGCAGCGATTTCAAAACAAAATCCTTAGAATTGCTGTAAACGCCCCTTAGTACATACGCAACAATCAGCTCCACTACGAATTAGGCGTTTCATCTATTCAAGACTTCACGTTAAAATGTGCAAAGAAGTTCGTTAAAAATGCAAGTGCGTGCGACGGTGCAGTGTTTTGCAATCTTTGCCAAAAAAACTTATTCGTTAGATTAAAACTGCCGCAAGATCTTATAGCTTCCGAAGACGATAGTGATTAAGCCAATCCTTTAAATGTTATACATTCAATTTTTATAAATTCGCATGATCCGTCAGAGACATTAGAATAAGTCTTGTCATTATTCTCGTCATTTTGTGCCTTTACTTTCATAAATGTCATGTATAACACTTGTATGTTGATCTGACAATACACGATTTAATTAAAAAAAAAGAATTGAGAGAACAGGAGTGTTATCATCTTGGTTGTTACAGTCATTTCTCATTGTATGTACTATATTTACTGGTGGTAGCCCGTTCTGTATCAAAGAATAGATTAGAAATATTATCATAATGATTGGGTAAATAATATTCTGCGTTCAGAGTTGTAGTGTATTCTTTCTATGTGTCTTTTACTACAGCATTTTTAGACGAGAGAATTAGAATATTATTATTGTCTTAGACCCGTCTTACACGAGTCATAATTATGGCCACAATTGTGATAAAAATTTGAAGTATATTTGTGTTCTTAAAATTATGTTTACGAGAACTATACCGCCCTTTACACGTTTGTCAAACTATGGATATAATTATGATAAAAAATATAGGGAAATTCTGTATTCAGCTGTTGGAAATCTAGGGATTTTTTTGAATGGCAGCAATGTACATACTACATAACCAAAAATAATATATCACATTCAGTTTTCACTATTCTCTGTCACTATATTAACGGTTTTGTGCAATAAGCAATTTCTTGTGATTGTAGCAAATAACAATCTTTTAATAAATGTCGTGGTCAAGAGAGCAGGTCACCATGCTCATTGAAGTGTACAAAAATCACCCTTGCTTGTATGTGGTTAAATCCCCACAATACAAAAACAAGCATGCGAGAAATGCTGCCTTAACAGACATCTGTTCAAAGTTGGAGGCAGTGAAAGCAGGTGTAACGATTGCAGATGTAAAAAATAAGTTTGCAGCTCTTCGACAAAATTTCTTAGTGGAATATCGTAAACACGAAAACTCCATGAAAAGTGGAAGCGGTACAGACCAGGTAAATGCAAATCTACATTGCAACAAATCGTATAGTTCTAAAAATGTATGTTTTAAGGTGTATATACCTACCATTTGGTATTATGATTTAATGCTGTTTGTTTTGGAGCATTCAATTGCAAAGACAGCCATTTATGATAGCATCCCCAAGCCTCTTTCACCTTCTCTTTCATCAGACAGTAATATTGAATCATTGGAATTTACGGACATTTCACAATTAGAGGTTGTTTATGAAGACGAACCAGACGATTCACAAACTGAAGAGGTATTTCCTTATATTTGTCAATAAGTATAATGTTTCGGTAAATAAATGTACTTTAGGAACCTGTCAATGGAGGCGCCTCAAATGTGCATGTAATTGAACAGACGCCACAAACCAGCCGACCACAATCTCAACTAAAGAGAAAAAAGGGGAATGAAATCGACTATTTAGCAGATGCCAGCAGAGCGATAAATGAAATTGCTAATGCAGTTGCACGCAAGAAGCCTGATGTTAGCACTATCAAGGCGGATAGGATTGATGTCTTTCTTAAGTACATTGAACCAAAATTACGCCGCATCAAGAATGACGATTTGTTAGATAAAATAGAAAGCGATATTGTACATATAATTTCCAAGAATTTCAAATAAAATCTGAGTGATCCTATATACATATATATACACTTATTCAAATTGTATGATTAACAATTGTGTCTTAAAACTGCTGCATCCTGCCACTCTACACTGCCAGTAGGAGAACAAAAGTAATTTTTGTATTCATCCCTCACAGATAATGCTGATCTGGAAGTTCGATTTGTTCCCTGTGGTTTCCATGTATCCAATGTGATAATTGATGCTTCGTCAAAATCAGTATAAAATTGTCCACTATTTGTACATAAATAGTTATGTAGTGCCACACAAGCTAAAGTAATTTTTTCTACTTTATTTGGTGACAGACATATCGGATTTAACAATACTCTAAATCTGTTGGCAAGAATACCAAATGCATGTTCAATGATACGTCGTGCCCTTGATAACCGATAGTTAAATATCTTCTTGTCGTGAGATAAACCTCGTTGTGGATAAGGTTTTAATATTCTTGTGGACAGTGGAAATGCGTCGTCTGCAACTATCACATATGGAACATTGTTACTGGATCCTGGTAATGGTCGAGATTGTGGAAAATTTAACGAATTATTTTGAATTGCTTTTGACAGAGTACAATCACGAAACACTCCACCATCACTTATTCTACCATTAACACCAATGTTAATGTATGTAAATTTGCAGCACGCATCGGCCAATGCCAATAATACTAGTGAATGATCCCCTTTGTAATTGTGGTAAAATGATCCAGCCGATTTTGGAGGTCTAAATGTAATATGACGTCCGTCAAGCGCCCCTACACATTGAGGAAATTGCCATAGTTCCATAAACTGATCAGCAATTGATTGCCAACTTTCGGGAGTAGATGGAGTCTGTAATGTAGAAGAGATATATATAGAGAATTGATAAAATAAAACTTTACCATTAAAAACTCATCTTTTAAAACATTAAATATGACTTCACAAACTTCAGGAATGAATAGAGAAATGGTTGATTCATGTATCCTACTAGAATACATCAACGAACGGTAAGACTCTCCGGTTGCAAGAAAGCGAAGCGTAAGTTCAAGCCTGAATAACATGTCTAAAATATATACCACTTTCAATCAGCATTTTCTTTACCTGCTTCTCGCTGAAACACATTGCCTCATAACAGTATCTTGGCGACTGATATGTGGTTCTACCAATCGCAACAGTTTTTCAAATTGGTGGTTAGTTAGCCGTAAAAAGTTTTTATATGCTGCAGAGTCTTCTTGTAGTAGCTCGTCATTTAACATATGTAATATCCCCATTCCCATATTCCTTCTTTCATGCCATTTTCTTGACCAAACTCTTCGCCTGCGACGTGTATTGAACTTTAGGGCTAGCATATTTGTATAAATTGCCACTGATGCAATACTATACAATGTGTATTCGTCAAATTCCATACTTTAAAATTATATTCAAATTACAACTAGGTAGATACTTCGATTAATTGACTACAGACCTGAAGACAAACAAATACTCTATTTTCTTTTTAATGAATTTCAATTTTCAATTACTTTGATAAACAATATCCTAGGATCACAGTTTGCGCATGCTGTTTGCGCATATTATGCACACAAAAATAGAACACGTTCTATTTTTATGGACAAAATTTTTTTTATGGTTATAATCGGTGTATTACACGCACCATATTCTTTCCAACACAATTAAATTCAGAAATAGGGACATATTTATTGCTCGTGTAAGACGGGTCTTAAGAAGTAATTTTCAGCAACTGCCACCACAGGTGGTGTATTACTACTATCATGTTCAACTTCTGTGGGTTCTGGTATATTTGGTACAGAAATATTTTGATTGATGTGATTCGTAAAATGTTCCTCGTTATTGAACTGAAAGTCACCCAGTAAGTTTGTATCATCTAAGCTCAATGAAACTCACAATTATACCACGAGACATGGCGCTAAACTGCAGTATAAACGTCATAGTCTAGAATTCTATAAATCAAACCCATTTTATATGGGGGCAGTACTCTATAATAAATTAGATCCAGAGGTAAAGACTTTAAAACAAATCAAAAGATTTAAAAATGCCGTCAGACAGTTTTTAATAAAAAACGCATTTTATTCAATCCAAGAGTACATGGAGTTTGTATTATAGGTAATGTTATTGTGATATTGTGTGTTATATATATTAATATATTAGTCTGTGATACTTGCTGAAAAAGATTATTTTAAATGTAATGTTATGCTTGTAGTGTTGTGAGCCTACTGTAACTGTATTTTACTTGACGTATCCCATGTTTTTTCTGTATAAAGCCGGTTGGACAAATAAATATTATTATTATTATTATTATTATTATTATTATCAATACAGAAAAGTACAGGAGGTGCATGTAACGCCCCGTGTATATTCATTAGGTAGATTAGATAGGTTAAATTGTTTTCTTTTGTTTAGTTCAATTTAGTAGATACTTTAGCGTAGGTTAGAATATAGATTTTACGGAATTCGAAAAAAAAAGGGTCCGGCAATAACATCACACGTGTGGTCATGGGACAGTTACGTTAAAACCAATAAGACAACATAAACAACCCCGTGTCAGCATTTCTGAGTAAATCGACCTGAACCAAAAATATAAAGTGTCAGATCTAGGCGGGTATGTATTAGACTTTGCTATTGAGGGCATCAAAACAAGCACTTTTTTCCAAATAAACCGAGGGTCCAACGTGTTTCGTTTGGGAGCCACCCCCCAAAGAGTGTTGAAATCTGCATTTCTTCTTTAATTTTTTTCTCAGCAACCATAAGAGTTACAAAGTCGGGTGGCATGTCTTTGAATAGGTTTTTGGGTGTGCTCTTTCCGATTTTGCAATTTTTTTTTCAAAATTCCTACCCCTAAAGGGCGCACCCCTAAACTAGTGTGCAAAAAAAAATTCTGATTTCGACGAAATTTGGTATCTGGGGGTTTTTTAACATGAAAATCACGAATCTGAAATTAGTTTTTGAAAATTCGAAAAAAAAAGTTCCACTGCAATTCTTGGCGGGACAACGAAAATAGAGATAATTCCACGAAATTTGTTGTGTACATACTAAACGAGTTAAGGAACAAAACTGTCGAACAGTTTTTTAAAATAACTTTTCAAACAAAAGTTATACTCATTTGAATGTTGGTCCTTCGGGTCGCGAAGTGTCCCAAGCCTACTAGTAAGCCAGGAGCGTGTTCTTTTGGAAGTTATTTTTCAACCTAAGATTATGAAAATTTTTGATCATAGTGAAAAAGTATCATACGGAAAGTGATTTGACTTTTTCCCCTACCTTATTTAGATAATAAATAATCGATCAGCGCTTTAAGATACCTTGGTAGGTGTTTTAATCGATACATCGGATTTTTTAATCATTTAATGACCGAATTAATTCCAAATAACAAAATATCGACTCAAACCGTTAATCTTTTGTTTTTGCGACATTGTCAACCAACACATGCGAAATTATGGCTTACTAGTAGGCTTGGGACACTTCGCGACCCGAAGGACCAACATTCAAATGAGTATAACTTTTGTTTGAAAAGTTATTTTAAAAAACTGTTCGACAGTTTTGTTCCTTAACTCGTTTAGTATGTACACAACAAATTTCGT
The DNA here is from genome assembly GCF_008802855.1 of Photinus pyralis. Taxonomy (NCBI): domain Eukaryota; kingdom Metazoa; phylum Arthropoda; class Insecta; order Coleoptera; family Lampyridae; genus Photinus; species Photinus pyralis. The sequence goes on from NW_022170249.1 coordinate 48,230,589, forward strand.
GGAATTATCTCTATTTTCGTTGTCCCGCCAAGAATTGCAGTGGAACTTTTTTTTTCGAATTTTCAAAAACTAATTTCAGATTCGTGATTTTCATGTTAAAAACCCCCAGATACCAAATTTCGTCGAAATCAGAATTTTTTTTGCACCCTAGTTTAGGGGTGCGCCCTTTAGGGGTAGGAATTTTGAAAAAAAAATTGCAAAATCGGAAAGAGCATACCCAAAAACCTATTCAAAGACATGCCACCCGACTTTGTAACTCTTATGGTTGCTGAGAAAAAAATTAAAGAAGAAATGCAGATTTCAACACTCTTTGGGGGGTGGCTCCCAAACGAAACACGTTGGACCCTCGGTTTATTTGGAAAAAGTGCTTGTTTTGATGCCCTCTACAACCCGATTTTTTTTTCGAACGGTCGTGTAACACCCTGTATAATTCGAATCGAACCGTATCGATCGCTAACAGCGGCGATTCCTGGAAAAGGGAATTTTTTTTTGTGGTAAAGCGGACGGAGAATTGTAATTTAATTTGAACCAATCAGGGCGATTCGGCCTCAAGGAATTCAAAGTTAATTGGAGATTTTGGGGCGCGTGGTAAAATTCGGGCGTGTCAAAAGGAAAATCACAGGGGGATAGTTTGAAAGTATAAAGAGGAGAATTATCGCGGCGATCGTGGAAGTCACCACGCCGCCGATAATATAGGTTTTGCTTAATTTTTCCGGTGAAGTACAGACGCCGGGAACTATTTGGTGAATGTCAGAAAGTGGCACATCGCGAAGGCGCTACCCTGTACCTAAATTAAATTGTTAAGTTCCGCGTCCGGCAAAGGGTTTTGGTACGGGTCGAGGTATAAATAAATTGGTTAAGAAGTGATTAGTAAAGGGCGGTCGATACGGTGAGAATCGGTGATTTTAGTGCGGTAAAGGTGCTCACTGGAAATCGTTTCGAGCATAAGCAATAAGTGTCGACTTTTTCCCCGGACCACCGGGGTAACCACTATTTACTTGCCCATGATCACACCGACAATAGGCAACGCATTGTATTTCATCGTAACCAAACGACGCGACGGGCCCAGAAGATAACGCGAGTTAAGAGGTCAACCAATTCGCTGAGCCCAACTGCAGGATTGGTCAAGGTTAGTTATAAGTTCGTTATTCAGTTCATGTCTGTAGATTTACGTAGGATTAGGTATGTGTATATTTCGTTAATAGGTGGATTTTTTGCTTTATAATAAGAGTTTCAACGGTAGGGTGGCCACCTATTTTTTTTTTATTATATCTCACTAGGAGGTATTTCTAGCAAATAGAGTGTTTTTTTTTGTAAGAAATCCTGGAAAGGAAAAGCCTATTCGGTGACCAATTCGTATTTTAATTGTCAGTCAATATACTGGTTAATTTTGCCTAGTGTTTGTTGGTTTTTTTTGAACAAGTAAATATACCCACCTAGAAGGAGTTTAAAGGAGTTCGTACGACGAATCCGGGAGAGGTTTGCCCAAGCTATTTTAGAAAAAAAAAAGTTCCTGTAAACATAGGTCCTATTTTGTTCTTTCAAAATAGTGTTACGTGCCAATATTGTCGCCACTAATAACACTAAAAAATCGCGTTGCATTGCAAGGTATGCGTCTGCCATAGCCATCCACACGTCTACAATTTTATTAAATTATCTCAAGCGGTTTTGGAGAAATAATCTAATTTTTAACTGTTTTTTTTATATTAAACTAAACCCTAGGGAACCTACGTTTATAGGGACTTTTTTCAAATAAAATGACCTGGGAAATCAGTATTCTTCACCTTATAATATCGACACCCTGTATAATAAGTATATAAGCAATTAAAAATTCGCCGCTCATGGACGGTTACAGTTTTTAGAGGTTAGATATAATTTAAAAAACTTACATTCTCTTGTTGGGGATTTTCTTCCACATCTGCCGTTTTCTTTTGTAATGCAGAATGCAGCTAGTTTAAGTATTATTTCCACTTTAACAATCAAAAACACAAAATTTAAACACATTCAAGAATACTAACAGTTACTTTTTGCAGTGACCAGTTTAAATGAATTATACTGTAATGTACAATACATTACAATTTTTGTAGTATACTAGGGCATTGTGAAGCCACAATACTGAGGATAATGTAACAATGTTAGGGAACGTTGCTTTGGAAATACACTGCATTATACATTAGCGTGTTTTTCCAGAGTAGTTATGGTCAAATACGGTCTTATTCCACTGTGGATAGGACTGTACATGTCATAATACGGTGTTTAACCGAATTATATCTTGAAAACCAACCATTTGGGATAAACACTGTATTTTCTGTTCAGAAGACAGCGAAATTTCAAATGTAAAGGTTATAATATGTCCGCATTAAACGTCCTATGACTTAGAATTAAGTAACAAAAAGCAAAGCCAGCATTTTAACAAAAATTAGAAGTTAATTTTATATCTTCTGTGATCGATGCTAGCAGTTGCGAAATGATTTCTATGTCATCCATTTTACCTCCTGCATTTTTCAGCTCGGCCACTGTCTTTTCGAACTCCACAATATAGCTACCAAGTGAGTCGGTTCCACTCCTTGCCGTCGCTGCCCGGATTTACCTTATTGACTCTAGCCAGTGGCCATCGTGTTGGCGTTACTACGTCGTCCTTTATGAGCACGACGTCTCCCACCTCTAGATTGTTTGGTTACTCCATTTTCTTCTATGCTGTAGGTTATGGAGATATTCGGTGGACCAAACCTTCTAGAAATCCCTTTTCATTTTTTGTAGGAGTTTCCATCTTGTAATGGACCGGACCGGACCTCCTCTGTCAGATCGGTCTCATCTGGTTGTCGTCCGTTGACGAGATGGGACGGGGTAAGTACCAATAAGTCCTCTGCATTCTCCGGTACTTCACTGTCGCTAATTCTTCAAAGGTCAGCATACACGTACTGTCTGCAATTATCCTCTTCATATGGAACTTGGTGGATTTAACCGGTTTAACTGGTACACGTATGGTATTCCTCGCAGTTGTTTCTGCCTGAAGGCATCGTGGTATATGCCACCACAACTCACTCGTCTGGAGCTGTCGCACTGTTGTTCCTCGGGATATTAGGTCGGCTGGCCAGAACTTACATGATTCCAGATCGTCTTTTCTGTCAAGGTTTGAATTTCGCTAATTCTGTTTCCCCACGAAATTATTGTATTTTTCGAGCTTACCCTTAGTCCATGTTAATGCGATCATAGTAACACTTATTGTAAGAGAGCCAAAGATATCAAAAGAAATACCGTTGCAACGTTTTAGTAAAACTGTAGTCTTTGTCAAGATATAGTAGATTTTCAATTATTCCAAAACTTTAACCTCAATTTTCTAGGAAGAATCGGATTGTAGTTGCTGCGGTTTTATATTAACGGCGCAAATGGTTAACTTAGGAGTTATGGGCAAGAATCTGACACGACGTCCTTGTTGTTTGTGAATAGCAAGACGTAACAAGATATTCCTGCACACGTATAAATTTCCATACTAAAAGGAACTCCATTAATGAAAGTTGACACGTTGAACGGTTTAACATATTTTAAGTTTAATCGCTCTGTCGTTAAATAATTCGAGGTCACCTACACTGCCTTAGTCTACAAAATAATTTTATGTGCCACCCTAATTTGTTCTATTTTGCATTTGTTGCGCACTTACACTTAAAATTACGATTTGTTGATCCAAACATTTACATCCGGAATGAATCGATTGCCAAAAAAGTTTCAAGTACTTGAAGTACGTAGATTAGAAACATTACAAGAAACGTTGCTGGTTGTATTATAAAATTTCATGGCATCACAGATTATTGAAAAAGATGGGGGTTTTATTTTTCCAATTTTCTGTCTTTATTATGGAAAAAATTTAAAACTAATACGGTTGATCGACGTAAAAATTTTTTTCTACAAAGAACCTTAATACATTTTTGCTTTAAAATAATTTGGGGAGCCAACAATCGCATGTTATGAATTTTACATTGAAACCCTTATGATGCGTTACGCAAGTCACCACCCTGTATACTAGTATATGATTACGTTTTTTAATAGTCTACTATAAACGCGTTATATACGGAACTGTTGCTTGGGGAACGAACTATGCTAATTTTTTTTATAAGAAACTAGCTGCCCGACCCGGCTTCGCACGGGAGTTTATAATTTTCGTATTCGTGGTTACATGTTGAGATGGATGTGTATGGTTACAGACAAAATAATACCTTACAATTTGGATTGAATCCCCTTTCCCTAATTATATTTGCACCAAAAAATGATGTAATTTGGAATACACATCAGTTATAATGTTGAATATTCTGCAAGAAATGCTTCGATAGAGGGTTTTTCCCTGAAAGTACTCTTTTATACAAACCTTGCCCTGATAATGAGAAACACAACAAAAAAGAATTATCTAATTTGGTGCAGTCGTTTTGAAGTGATGCGCGTACATAAATTTCGGCGATATATATATATATATATATATATATATATATATATATATATAATATTTGGCCATGTGGTTACGTAAAAACGTTTCAATTTTGGCAGCATCTTGATTGTCCAAAAATATGTGTCCGCATGAATCTGAAATCAATACCTTCTCCGCAAGTAGCCCTAGCTAACTGTCCCTGCACCTAGTAATAATATTTATGCGTTTTTCGAAGACCAAATACGCCATTTTTTAGTGACACGTATGGCAGTTTTCCATTGGTTATAGCGTCCTGAGGTGTCATCTTCGCGATTCTTTTAGGGCACTTAATTTCCACAATGCCATCGCGTCCTATTAATCCATCAGGGCTAGCAGCCAAAAATTGATGTTGCTGATGTACGAAAATACCACACTCCTCTATAAATAAATTATATAGTTCCGAAAAACTCCTCTTAGCTATTGGTTCTTTTTCCGATCCCCACTGTGTTGTTCCCTCGGAAATATGTTGATTTCTATTATCTTGAGCGCACAGTTTTTCCTGTTCCCGATTCACTCGATGTCCTACGAGTATAACTTTTGTTCCGGTTTCTATTCTATTCTATTCTCAGGGGAGCCCGACCGGGCAGCACTTAGGCATCAGAGGCCCATTGTGCCTACCCCCTTTCTTCGCAACTGAGTTCAGAGCCCGTTCCTCTCAATGAAGGATAGGACCCTGTTTAGCCTAAGTTGCTTCACCCTCCTCGGTTCCAGGTATCTGTCTCCAAGGAGTTGATATCTGTCCCTGATCAAAGCGTCACAGTGACAGACCACATGCTCGGTAGTTTCATCTGCCTCGCCACAGAACCTGCACGTGGACTCCTCCGCGAGCCTGCGGTTTAGCCTGCTTTCTGAAAATCAGTAGCGTCCTTCCTTAATGTCCAAAGTACCTGTATCTACGCCAATTTCAATACGATCGGTCACTTTCAAAAGAGTTATATTGCACGCAGACGTACGGACGGACAAGTACGAGTATAAGAATCTGAGGATTGATTCTTAATAATTTAGTGACAGTGCTGTATTGTAAAAGGGCGAAGTCAATCTTTAGTGGCTAACTTTTAGGTGATAGTAATTCATATCCATTCGATAAAGTTGTCACTTGCCTCTTACAACGAGCTTTATAGCTTTTTTTCCGATATGAACTTCCATCTTTTCTAGAAGTGCGCCCCATTTGCATACAAGTCACAATCTAATACAAAAGCCGAAAGCAAAAGTAGCCGATACGAGATACACGGGTGTACCTATACGTACTTTTTGATTTATTTACGAAGGGATACTGTAATCGGATGTTCCTAGTAAAACTCTGAGGTTTACTCATATGAAACGTTACAATGTATTTACAAACAATCCCCGAGTATTAGAATGATGCGGTTCGCAAACTCTTATCCGCAGATTGCATTAATAGGTGTTTGTCTATCGCTGTTACTAAATGATATAGACAAATCATACTAGATTACTGCTTACCTACTATATTTATTCTTATTTGGCTTTTTTACACTAATTTAAACAAAATTACCTATTGTATTATGTGAATTGTGAACAAAACATTGATTTTTTGGGGTCTCTCCCGTAATATTAAACAAATAGGTAAATACCTATCTTTCTGTCCTCACTTTTCGTTTGCTATTGGACGAACTCACTTAGGTGCACCTCCCTCTAGTTTACAAGTCACAGCAATAGACACACCCAATATCGTTAAAATCCCTACAGTTTTTGCAATTGTATTTTGGATTTATTTTTTAAAATATTTTGAAATAAAAAGAAGCAATTAATAGCAAATACAAAACTATCGAGTTATGTGGAATTTTTTTCTTATTGAGTAATTTTTTTATGTCGCTCTCCTTCTTTAATTTTTTATGCGAACGACGTCAAACACATGTTCAAAGTCATGACGTAACTTGAGGTTGAGACATATAGCCATTCTGGATCTATCCTAAAAGACAGAATCCATTTTTAATAAAAAATAGAGCTATAATACTCTAAAAACTTTTGCGTCGCCTTGATAAAGTCATCTTAATTATAATATAATTATAAGGGTAGGTCGACGATGACACGTTGAACGTCGCAGGTCGCCAACCAGTCCTAAAGAACTCTCTCCTGGTTTTGGAGAACAGGGATCAGGTGTAGAAAATTGCACAGAACGCGATGGTGATACCAAAGACTGATTCGACACTAATTTACGTGTAATTTCGGATCTGCACTTTGAATAAGATTGCGGTTTAACAAAAAGTCATCGTAAGGCTAATTTGCACTAGCTGCACAATTTTATTGCCAATGTCCATTTCAAACATTACATGTCCTAATTTCCGTTTTACGCGACCGGATAACCACGGATCACCATATTTACCAAGGTTGTTTATTAACACTGGATCATTTCTTTGAAACTTGGGCACTCTTCTCTCTTGAGGTAGCAACAATGACAACTGTATACGTGGTTGTCTACCATTAATTTTACTATTTAAGCTATCAAACGTATTGTTCATTACCGAAATAAAGTTAGCTGTATCTATCGCGGATTCACTTTTTAGCTGGCCTGCTTCAGTACATGTTTTTATTGCATCAACTGTTTTTCGAAAGAAGTAGGTGATACGTGAGCATCTTTAATTTCTCCATTGTTCTTGCGTTTCCCATTTGATCTAACTCATACGTTCTTGCAATATTGTTGTACTTAATGAGGCGTTTTCCGCCCTGCACATCTACTTGGTAATCTCCATCTAACGAATTGTTACGAAAATTTTTGAATAGATGTGGCGCATCGTATATGAAAATTATTTTCTGCGCGTAAGTGTCGATCTGTCGATGTAGGGTTTATCTTCTGTAACGCCTATTATAGAAGTTTTAAAGCTGCCACGTTGGTGGTCACCTGGTCACAAACAGCAGCTCTTACAAACCAAACCGTACTTTTGGAGTTGTACTGTACAATCACGCAGCTGTTCCTTTTTGAGGCCACTTACCTGATATAGCTATTTGTGTATTAAGAGCGCAAAATGATATATTGTCGATTGAAAGAGAAAGTTTCAGGAGCGCGAAAATCTCTTGAAATCGACAATAAATTTGCACTCGAATTACAAGATTTTTTCTACAATCGAGCAGTTCACATATTTATTTAATTTGATGAATGAAAATTAAAAGTTTTTAGAATTGCTTATAATGACAATTCCAGACGCTGAAGAAAGTCTAGATGAGTTTGTTATTGTATGTTCCGCCATTGTTACTAATTCAACAATTTGCACTTTAGATGATTCACCTTTATTAAAAATTTTCTGTGACGTTTCAATTTTATTATTAATGCTTTCTTCAATGTATCCCTCGGCTGTTGAAGAACTTTTCCAACCTCCATGACGTTTCAGTCAAACATTATCACACAGACTAAATGAATCCACCTACATGTTCGAAGCGTTTTTCGGTGCAACACACACGCGTTGATGTTTGTCGAACATGTACACGCGTACATGTTTGTCGTGATGTTCGATCGTGTGTTTTCAGCTTTAACCTTCAATAGGTTTGTTCGTTCATTCCATACTATATATGTTGCACTAGTTTATGTTAGTGACGTCACCAGTTCACTTCTAGTACACGTAAAGCCGCGTACAGACCTGACGAAATTGCTAAGTGTGGACGGGGAGCGCGAGCGGCGCTAGCGCGGCCTGTCCGAGGCTCGCCGCTATCCATTTACTGTCGGTTTTTCGATGACAGATCATAGAAAGAGCGTGGCGCAGTGTGGACGGATTGTGGTAGGAACGGCTAGATCGCGTATAGTTCGACAAATCAGTTGTAAAAATGGAGCCCAGGGGTGAAGATGTGCAACGACAACTGATCGAACTATATAAATCCAAACCCGTTTTCTATACAGTTCACACCGCTACCATCTACGTTTTTTTTCTGGGATGCAAGAAGCATCGCACCACCGCCTATTAAACATGCTGCAGCTTTCTCCTCGTTCGACATAACACATAACCCCTAAATGTCAAATGTATGCAAATTGCGGATGACTGTATTACCTGTAACGCCTTTAGCCCTGGTGCACGAAGTACAGTTTCGTGCGAGAGAACTGACGGTGAACGAACAAGTTTATTGTGTACTAGTTCACCAAATGAACAGTTTTAGTACAAGAAGTGCGCACCAGTTCAGCAAACGAACAAACCTAATATAATTGTCCTCTCAGCAGAAAACATGTGCAACACAACATTGTTTAGTGTTTGTTTATATTTTCAAAATGATAAAATTAACCGCGAAATAAAGAATCAACACAGCGCATGTCTGATCCCATTCAAACTAGCGGTCGTGTCATAAAACCCACAACCGTTCCCGGTTTGCCACAAAGTAGCAAACCAGTAACCGTCGAGTCTTGTGAACGCGACCAATGTTTCGCTACTGTTATGTATTAAACATAAACAACATACCATGACAAGACAATTTATTTTTAATTATATCGTTACAACCGCGTGGCATGACATTATCACCCTATTTCTAGGTTAAGTGTCCTCCCTAAAGCTCCCCCTCCACACCTAAAGCTTACAATACACTACAATTTCCCTCTTCTTTTTAAAGATTTAATCTAGTGGGCGCTTTTATTATTCTACCTGACCTAGATTTTATCTGGTGAAGTTGACTGTGGTAACTGATTTGTTTCAATATGTTTGGGAGTATCAACTTCATCTTTTTCTACAATCGGCGAACTATTTGCTAAAACACTTTTATTTAGTTCACTTGCACATGTCGATGGACTCGATACACTTTTTGATAAAACACAACTATTTGGTAAGCCCATATTAGGCATGATATTAATTGGCACAACACTATGTGGTGAAACATCTACTTCCTTAGATCTACTTATAAAACTTTCACTACCATTACGCATATCATCTGCATGCACAAATTTAATCAACCCTTCAATCTCCACCAAGTAAGTATTATAACTAAGTACTTTCCTAATTAATCCTTTGTTCCACTGCTTAGTACGTTTATTTTTAACAAACACGTTTTGATTAACCTTAAATAAATTCTTAGTTATAGCTACATTAAAATTTGCTTTGTTATGACTTGAAGGCTTAAGTAGGTCAAATCTTGTACGAGGTCTATTTTTAAATATACATTCGGCAGGTGAAATATTTGTCACTGTCGAAGGAGTATTTCTATATGTAAATAAATAATTTTGCAACCTATTTAGAATAATTTTTTCAGATACTTCTCTACCCTTCTCAGAAAACAAAGTTTTTTCCAACCCTTTTTTTATAGTTTGAACTCCCCTCTCCGCATTTCCATTACTCTGCGGGTGGTACCCTGGAGATTTTAAAGGTTTGATACCATTGGCTTGCAAAAATGACACAAATTCGCTAGAATTAAAAGGCGGGCCACTGTCAGAAACAAGCTCAACTGGCAAACCATATATTGCAAACATATTTTTTAATTGAAAAATAGTTTCCGACGTATCTGTGCCATTTTTCATTAAGACTACTTCTAACCATTTTGATTTTTGATCTACAGCTAACAAAAACGTAAAACCACACTTCTTCAAGAAATCTATATGGATTCTAAAAAAATTATGTGGAGCTGCAGGCCATTGTGACAACGTACTATTCGGATTAGTAAAGTTTTGACAATGTTGACATATATCGCAGGATGCAATAAATTTCTCTATATCTATATTCATGTTTGGCCACCAGCAGTACGAACGCATAAGCATTTTGCTACGAACGATTCCATTGTGTTGTTCGTGAAACAACTTTAGGACTTCACATTGCAAGGTTTTTGGTATAACTGTTTTGTTTCCCAACAAAATGCAATTGCACTCTACTGTAAGCTCGTTTTTTTCTTTTAAAGTAAGGTTTTAACTCATTATCACTAATACTATTAGGCCATCCTGATATTGTAAAGTCTCTTACTTTTACTAAAGTTAAATCTTTCTCGGTTTCCTTAGCAATATCCACCGAACTAAGTGGTATTTCATTTACAAGATTAAAAGAATATAAAAAATCTGGAATTTCAGTTTTGTTTTTACACGGTAAACGCGATAATCCATCAGCATTGCTAATAGAAGAACCTTTTTTATATTGTATATCATACATATATCCAGAAAGAGTAACTGCCCATCTTGTTATTCTAGCCGCAGCAGATGTAGGAATACCTTTATTTTTGCCAAAAATGAACTGCAAAGGTTGATGATCAGTTATTAAAGTAAACCTTCCATACAGAAATTTATGGAACTTTTTTAATGCAAAAATTATAGCAAGTGCCTCTCTTTCTAAGTTAGAGTAATTTTTCTCGCTTGGGGAGGTGCTTGAAGCAAACATTATGGGTTTATCAATACCACAAGTTTTATGGCTCAATACACATCCAACCCCATACCCACTCGCATCACAGGTGACATAAATCGGTAATTTAGGATCATAATGTGTCAAAACATTATCGGACGTTAAGAATTCCTTACTTAGTTCAAATGTCTGCTGACATTCATCTGACCAACTTTTAGAAAAATTTTTACCAGTTTGACACAAATCATATAACGGTTTCATTTTACTTGATAGCATTGGTATAAATTTCCCATAATAATTCAATAATCCAAGATATGATTTAAGTTCAGTTACAGATTTTGGTGTAGCTACTGACTGTATAGCCTCTATCTTTTCTTTTGTTGGATGGATACCATTGACATCAATATAATGCCCTAGGAATTCTACTTTTTGTTTAAAGAATTTGCATTTTGTTTCATTGACTTTAATATTAAACTTTTGCAAACGCTCAAATACCCCCTTAACAACTGTGTAACACTCCTGTAAGGATCTTCCATAACACATTATATCATCTAAGTAAGCTTTTGTGTTAGGTAATCCAGCTAGTATTGTATCCATGATTGACTGGAATATGCCTGGTGCTGAACTTACGCCATAAGTTAATCTCGAATAAGCAAACAAACCTAAATGACCAACAATTTTTGTGCTGACTCACTAACCCTCAGTTGTTGATATGCCCCCTTTAAGTCAATTACAGTGAAATATTTTTGACCATTCAGACAAGCAAAAATATCCTCTGGCAAAGGCAATACACAATGCTCAGTATCTAAAGCAGGGTTTAACGTTTTTTTGAAATCCACACAAATTCGGATATCGTTAGAATTCTTTTTTGGTACAACCACTATAGGACTCGCCCAATCACTATAGCTTATCTTTTTTAGAGTACCCATTTTTACCATTTTTGATAACTCTGACTCTACTTTTTCTTTTAATGCAAATGGCATATCATATGCCCTGTGAAAAACAGGTTGCGCTCCCTCTTTAAGTTTTAAATCTACTTGAAAGTTACTTATACCCGCATTTAACTTTTCGGTAAAAACTTTCTTAAAATTATCTTTAATTTCAAGCACTAAACTAGATATTTCTTTTTCTTCTCTTTGTTTGACCTGATTTTGACTGACCAAACTGACATATTTATTTGACATTTGACTTTGTGACTTATGATATTCGGACATCTGACTACTAACCCTTGACTTATTAAAATTTAAATTGTCTCTCCAATTTGGATTCAAAATGTTTAACCAGTTACGACCTAACAGTGGCTTAAATCTATGATCGCTTTTTAAAACAACTAACGGTAAGTTAACAATGTTATTTTTGTGATTAACAAAAACATCTGTCTCTCCTAATATCTTTACACCTTGACCAGTTATTACTCGTAACTCGTATCTTACCGAATACAGTTTCAGTTCCGGCAGGTACTTCTCATAGTCGTTAACATGCATCACGGTTCGGCACGCCCCAGAATCAATCTCAAAAGTAATCTTCTTACCCTCGATCTCTAACGATATTTTCTCTGGTTCGGCTTTACCTTCTTTTTTCGGCTCTATGGATGCCAGGAATCCCAGGGTTAACGAATCTTCGTCTTCTGTGGATCCTTCATCGACAGCATTGACCTGACTTTTGCAAACTCTGCTTGTATGCCCAACAGCTTTACAAAGGAAACATTCCCACGCCTTAGCTGGACATTTTTCCGGATCGTGTCTTCTTCCACATCGAACGCAAGGCTTCCATTCCTTCCTCGACGATGAGCGACTAACTTCACTTGACTTTTTACTTGGACCTGGCTTGCTATAGACATGCTTACTGACTTTCTTCTTGACTGCTAATTTATCTAGGTTTTCTGACACACATGTGATGTTTGGCTCATTTCCCATCGACTTAACTTGACCCTCCGCTAATTCCATAGCTAACGCAGTATCATAGGCAGACTGGAATGTTAAATTTGCCTCGGATAGTAATTTCTTCTTAATGGTAAATGACCGTAATCCACATACCAACCTATCTCGCAGCGACTCTGATAAAAACTGACCAAACTTGCAATATTGCGAGAGGTTTTTTAACCTGGTTACGAAGGTTTTTATATCTTCATTGGACTCTTGATTGGCATTGTAGAATTTAAACCGCTCCGCTATTACTAACCTCTTCGGACTATAATGATCAATCAGAACATTCTTTAGATCGGCATACGATTTGGAACTAGGTACGTCTGGTGCTACAAGATCTTTCAGGACACTATAGCCTTCGGGACCTATTAGAGTTAACAGCATCGAAACTTGTAGTTTGCCCTCTTCTACCATATTACACACAAAGAGTTGTTCCAATCTTTCTATATAAGAATCAATATCGGACTCCCGAGGATTGAATTTCTCTATTGACCCGATTAGCGCTGACATGTTACTTTCCTTTGACTGGATGACTAAAAAAGAATGAACACTGGGACATCGACAGGTGTTGCAATGCTTTTCGACTTATTGCGCTAAAACATAACGTGTGTTCGACCGGACTCGTCGCCAAATTATTTGTTATGTATTAAACATAAACAACATACCATGACAAGACAATTTATTTTTAATTATATCGTTACAACCGCGTGGCATGACATTATCACCCTATTTCTAGGTTAAGTGTCCTCCCTAAAGCTCCCCCTCCACACCTAAAGCTTACAATACACTACAGCTACCAGCGGCGCCACTCTGCAGCGCTTCAAAAACGCCTCGTAAGAAGGGGCTCTAATACGACCAAATGGATGTTGTATGTAGGTACAGTGCGATCAAAAATGAGTTGCTGCGCCGCTTCAATTAATAATGACGTTAGTAATCATTTGTCGCAACACGCGCGATAGTGCACCAATACTAAAACATAACCTTAAAATTCAAAATACACATTTTTTGACGTTTAATTTCAATCAACAGTTTAACCTTTTTAATTTACAAATTATGAGAAATTACACAAATAGCAAATTAATACAAAAATTGACATGGTTTTATTTCTTGTACAACTTGTTAATAACAATGTAATTGTGTAAATTCGTTCAATTAGTTGTGACGTCATCGTAGCGAGTGCGTTGAGGAAGGTCAAGGCGCATTATCCAAACAAAGTGTCCTGCCATTTTATTTTGCATATCACTGTTGAATTTTTTTGATATTGGTTAAAGAACAAGTGTAAAACTTCCAGAAAGTATGTATTTTTCATTAATAAAACAACTAGAATATATGAAACTAACTTTGGTGTAATTTTTTATGTAATTAATAAAGCTATTGTACCTTTAACCTCACTTAAAAGCTGTATTCTTTTATTATAATGGGTGTATTAATTCACAGTGGCAACGAAACATGTAATTTCGTTATCCATTATTGCGCATTTCTTCAAAGAAAACGGAAATCAATTACGTCGTGGCGAAATTGCATATGAAAGTGGGCACGTTTCCAAATTGACTTTCGATTCGTCGCTATCGCCGATGTTGTTGAAGGGACATGTGCAAGCCAGTATGAAGAACCGTGAATACATTGTTGAAGTAAGTAAAAACAGTAGGTACACATTATCATTGACTAATTATTCATTTTTAGATTTGGATCGATAGGGAAGACGGTATAATCGAAGGGAAATGTAATTGCCCTAGGGGGCAAGCAATATGCCATCATATGGCAGCATTGTGCATTCATGCACATCATAACGTAAGCGTTACCGAGCAGCCCTGTTCATGGAATGCCCCGAAAAAAGCTGTTGATGAACTGCATACCATTAGAGATATATATCCTACGAAACATTAACGGTACCAGCCATTAAGGAGTAACATTGGCTCAGAAGCAATTTCAACCTTCCGCAATGCCCTACAAACCTGCGTAGTAGGGTTTACATGGCTGCTGAACCCTGAAGAAGATGCTCAAAATTACTCTTTAGATGTACCCGTTATCGAAGACATCTTGTTTTCACAATCATACATGTCTTGTGCAGAGAAGTCTGCGTATTTAGCAGAAAAATGCCGTCTCACTGCGGGGATGCTTGAGAATGTGGTACATTCAACAAGGGGCCAGGCTTCAAATGAAAGGTGGTTGATCATTCGGAAACATCGACTTACCGCCAGTAAATTTGGTGTAGTATTGAATGCATGCAACAGGAATAGATTTCCACCATCATTGTTTAAAAGCCTGGTAGAAGGCTACAGTTTAAATTCCCTACTTGCTGTGCAGTGGGGAAGAGAACATGAAAAATGTGCAATAGAGACTTTTCAAAAGTTGTTTGGCGTTGATGTCCAATCAACTGGTTTGTGGTTGCACGAGTGTGGCTATTTGGGGGCAAGCCCCGATGGATTGGTAGGCGACACACACATTGTGGAAGTGAAGTGCCCATATAAATACAGAAACTCTAGCTTAAAGCAAGCTTTATCTAATGACCGAAGTTATATTATTTATAAGGAAAATGAAGAGACTGTCATCAACCGGAAACACAATTATTGGCACCAAATCCAAGGACAACTCCATATGACGAATAGAAGAGCATGTTACCTACTTATTTGGACTCCAAATGAGCTTGAAGTCGTTGAAGTACTTAAAGAGGATGCATGGTTGCAAAATATTACAATTTTAAAAGAATTTTATTTTGAAAAACTTGTACCTTACATATGTGGAACTTAAAATACTAAAAAAAAAACAAAATTCTACATTACTAGATTAATAAACATATATTATTTACAAAAAAGTTAATTTACTTTGGTGTCTAAATAATTGCTTTCCACTTCTTTTATTAGTGGGTTTTGTAAATTTGTTAAAGCTCCCACGGTTTGAAAAATAATGTCGGCATGAGAAAGCATAGTGCTTGGAATAAAACTTAATATTTTAAAGTTTTTCATCCGACATATTGCTCTTTCCACGTGTACTCTTGCGCGAGCAATACACTCAGTCCTTTTTACTTGTTCTGGTGTAAATTGACCCGTATTCAGGAATGGTGGGATATTCAGACTAATACCTGCAGGTAGTATGTCGCCGATTAGGAAACCTTTATCGGCCAATATTAAGTCGCCAGGTTCCAACTGTTCTAAAACACCATAATGCTGAACGATTTTTTTGTCGCTTGTGGATGCAGGATAGAGGGAACTTAAATAAGTAATCACACCGTTGGGAGCCACACCAACTAGACCTTTCCATGTATTATGGTGTTTGTAGGTGCTGTAAGTCTCTCTTTGCGTGCTCATAGATTTTCTAGAGACTTCTGTGTAAATCTCTGTGCAGTCTAATATCAGTCTACAATTGGTGAATGTACTAAAGCAGTTGGGTAAACACAATTGGTTTCTTTTCCGACTTGGAATGACGCACATTAAATTCTCATATAAATTTTGATGTAAAATGTACACCCATGTTAGTACAACGTTTGTGACCGTTGCTTGTGACACATTAAATCTTACTGCCAAATCTAAATGTGGGAAGTTTCTTCTTAACTTCATTAGTGTCATAAAAAGTTGATCTTTTTTACTAATTATTTGTACTTGCCACTTTAAATAATAATTTATCTCCAAATCCTTAAGTAAATTGTAAAGGGCACAAAATACACTATTATTTGGCAATCCAGTGTACATGGAGACTAATTCGTTGTTGTTACATATGCTGTCATATGTGAATTGTCGAGCATTATATTTTTGTTTTAAGTCTTCCAAGTCCTTTTCTAAAAAATAACTTTCACCATAGATTATAGCAGTAGAGATTTGGGAAAGAGGTGACGGACCAGGCTGCGGATCACTGCCAATCTGAACGTCTGTAGCGTATGAAGGACCAGGTTGAGGATTGTCTCTAGAGATACTAACAATCTCCACTTCTGCACTGTGACATGGAATTTCTTGGTCCGGTTCTTGTTCTGGTACGCAACTACTGCAAACAAAATAATAGATTTCACTTATAAAAGATATCCCTTTACCTGCTCTGCGCTATAGGATCACTTATGTCTAACTTAATTTTTTTCTTCTTTGGACTGGTAAACGTAAACCTTTTGTCTTTGTTATGAGCAAACAGTACGGGTCCCGATTCTCGTTTACCGTCTACAAAATGGCAACTACATAAGTATGCACCGGGGCCAGGTTCAACATCTCGCCTATAAACAGCTTCATGTTAAAGTTGTTAATCAAATTGTAGTTGCCAAGTTTCATTAGCAATAAGAAAAACTTGCCTCACTAACTTCTTCCAACGAAGTCTTTCTTTTCCGCTAGCAGGGAACTTGTAAAACTTGTAGGTTTCCCGTACGTTGTAATGTTTACAACCAGGTGCCCAACATAAAACCATTCTGTATCCCAAGCAGGTACTACACACCTACAAAACTACCATTCATAACAATAATTTTTAGGTTATAAAACTTTATTTTTGATATAAAGTTAATAATTGTGAGAAATCATAAACCAAATTGGCATAGTAAGTTCCAGTTCACCAGTAAATTGAAAATACTTACTTTTTATAGTCCTTTTCTTTCTAATTTAATTTATATTAAGCAAAAACAATACAAGCATATGAATTTTACACAGAAGCGCGGTTTGTTTGGATAAAGCACCTTGACCTACACCAACACAGCTGGTATCTACTACGTCATACTAATGGAGCGAATTAGATGCACACTATAAAAACTGTTCGAAGTGATCGCTACCACTGTTAAGACAGGCATCCACTCGTTTCTTCATGTTTTCGAAGACAGCATGTAACTGCTGTTGCGTGATATTCTGAACAGCAGCTTCTATAGCTGCTCGTATTTCGGCAATCGTGTGCAAACGGTTTCGATATAGGTATCACGTTTTTCAGGTGACCAAATAAAAAGTAGTCCAAGGGAGTTAAGTCAGGTGATCTTGGAGGCCAGAGGTTCCTTCCGATCATTCGATCATCAAAGTACTCCTGTACGAATTGTATTGTCGCGGGCTCGCGGCAGCCGTATGTGTACTTGCGTTGTCATGTTGGAAAAAACCTTCTTGCAATTCATCATCGTGAAGTTGATCGATGAACACTTGCAACATCCCACGATAAAGTTCCGCATTAACAGTGTCGTTGAAGAATATCGGTCCCAAAATCCGCCTCCTCGACATCGCTACCCACACGCCTACTTTAAGAGGATGAAGTGGAGCTTCCTGATAGATATGTGGATTTTCTGCACTCCAAGTACGATAGTTTTGCGAATTCACATAGCCACTTAAATGAAACCATGCTTCGTCAGAAAAATAAGTCTTGTCCAATATGTTATCTCGTAAATTTGCATTAAACCAATTGCAGTAATTTATACGGGTTTGCTTGTCTGGACGATGTAGTTCTTGTAACACAGTTACTTTGTACGGGTAAAAGTACACGATGAACATTTCGACGTATATTGTTGTAATCTTCATTATTGTCCGGATAAGTTTCTCGAAATTCCTGTATATACAAACGGATCGAGTACACCTATTACACGCTACAATTAAAAAAACGTTTATTTACAATTCAAAGTCATTTAAAAGGCTGTTTTGGAAAGGGCGAAAGTAACAGGAAGAGAAGATTGTGCAGGAAAATACGTAAACGAGCGAAAGGAGGATTGAATTATAGGTTATGTTTATTGTTTAGTATTGGTACACATATACCTGGCTGCGGCAAATGATTACTAATGTGATATTTTATAAGAGCGGCGCAGCATATGATTATTGATCTCTCTGTATTTAAATTGGAGGCATTCATCGTCTACAAATTCTCCTTCGGTTTTTCGCATATTCAAAATGAACCCATTTCTTTCTGCGTTTCTGGTTTTCTATGGAAATTGCAGCTAAATAAATTTATCTAAACTTTGCCCATCTTACAATAGCGATGTGTCGACGTTCTTAATGACACTGCCTAAAATCAGCGCCAGTTGAGTGTAAAATGTGAATACTAACCAAAATTGTTATTACAGTCCAATACTGCACGTCGGTGTCCAAGCATTTTTGTTGCAACATAAACATAGCGAACACTTTTGTACACACAGTTATAACATTAATGCTAAAACGTTTACAACTTAGCAAATTATAATTGACAATTCTGATGGCCAGATCCGTTGGTGACGTCACATATGACTTAAACGCGGGCAACATTACAAGTATAGGGATCGAGCAATCCTACATTATATAGCATCCTTGGCCTGCAGAAACTGCACTATTGGTTGCCTATATGATTATTTACGTAGACGCAGCTCAAATTTTGAACGGTTGTCCCTATCCGCCTTCTAGTTGGACTTGGTACTTGTGGGTGGTTTTAGTGACCGTTTGCCATTGCGCAGTGCACTTAGCATTTTTATTTGGCGCCCAACGTGGGGCACACAGCAACATAGAGCCGAAATGAAACCGGCTAGTGGAATTTTATCTGCTGGAGAGGCTTTATCGCTACCATTTGATAGTGGTATGTATTATGAAAAGATTTACTAGCTAAAACTCCAACCCAAAATAATTACCTACATGTTGTTAAGCAAAGTAAGAATTAATCAGTACTTGCAAAATCAAAAAGCCATTTAACCCCAACAATAGGTAATTGTAATTTAATTTTAGAGCAATGTAATTCCTAATTGATCGCAGGAGTAGTTAATTGCTTTACGCCCACTCTTTATTTTAACCTTCGCTCGAAGTCATCAATTTACCCTCAAGAGTGAGAAAGCCAGTTCATCTGTTGAAAGAGCATAACCCCAATCCATACTGATCGTAATTGATGATTTTGGCTAAGGTGATACAAATTACATAGAAGCATCTCCATAAATGTATAACAATAAAGATAGGGGGTGAGTTTTTTTTAGCGTCAAGCTTGTACAAAATATACTCTCGAACCACCTCTTCAGATATTGTGAGGGCCTATTGATATTATCAAGTGCTTCCTTTCTATAAAAGAAACTGTCTGCCCCATTAGCTTACTCCCGTCGAACAAAAATCACAAGCTTAATAACTAGGTACTTGCTTCCATTAATTTTAAAATTTCTGATATTACTTATTATATTAATTGAAGATAAATTACCACTCATGTTATTGCAAGACGACAGCATTTTCAAATAAATAAATTGGTACGACCATTAATTCTGTTTTCTGAAGCAAAACGCGGTAAAAGTATTACAAAGTTAATTGCACAATCACTGTTCCAATGGTATTTAAAACAAAATTAAACTGAAAAGTATATCTGAAATTGTGATAAGAATAATTAATTGTAAGTCACTAATGTATGATCCCCAAGTTAATTTAAATTCACGTTGTTACCTACAGATGCGCCGTTATCATACAGGTCGCACTGCTTGTTCGTCGATTACCTTAAACACGAACATTTGCTTATTCCATAATTTCCGCAATGCGCACCT
The DNA here is from genome assembly GCF_008802855.1 of Photinus pyralis. Taxonomy (NCBI): domain Eukaryota; kingdom Metazoa; phylum Arthropoda; class Insecta; order Coleoptera; family Lampyridae; genus Photinus; species Photinus pyralis. The sequence continues at coordinate 48,250,644 of NW_022170249.1, forward strand.
TCGTCAACTTGACACTTTTCAATTACAATGGTTTCCATTTATGTACAAACAGTTAGATATATGAAGGTATAGCAATACACATAAAGGTTAAATGTGTTTCAAAAAGCATCTTGTAATGCCATTCAAGAGGTACGACGTTCTATCATAATGTAATTATTAACGATCTTCGAGATCGTTTATAATTTTGTATTGCTGTCTGTCTGTCCGTGTGCACGATAACTTTGTGTAGAAACATCCAATCGCTTTGAAAATACACATGTTCTTCAGGACATAAGAAAGGTCGCTATTGTTTTTCGGCTACGTAGACCAACGGGCTAAAAAGTTATAGCCCAAAAAACTGCTCGGACCGAATTGCATGAAATAGTGTATGTAGGTAGGTAGGTACCTAAAATAAAAGTAAAATTAATGCCGAATCAAAAAATTTGTTTTGCGAAATGTTGTATATATGGACCTCGAATAATAGCTATTTACGTAACAAGACTAACAAGTTGCAAATTGACTGTCTTTGGCGCACTAGACGTGTATGTGTCCAATGAGAGCAGTTCATTTGCTCCAATTTCAAAATCATTCTGCCAAGTTCATTATCGGAGCTTAATCTAATTATACTTCGCGGATATTCAATTCATTCTTTCAGACGCAAACTAGCTTCTAGAGAAGAAATCTCTAAAATTAGGTACTGTTATCTTTAGGCCTAAAAAAATGCGCTAGTGTCTTTAGGTACAAGGGAGGGACCTTTTGTATTTAACGCTATTTTCTGGGGCGTCTGGTGAATATCTTGTATTTTATTCTCTGTATCTGTTACGATGAACCTTATCATTCTTATGGCCATATGCACCGTGGTATCATAAACCAAGCTTAATATTTAAGCTCGCTGAAGTTGACAGTATGGTATGCACCGTAGTAAAAAAGGAGCTTAAGCGCCGTTAATATTAAACCTTCATTTTTGGAGGCTTTAGCGTGTTAAGCTGAGCTTTGTTACAAACTAACCTCACTTTTTAAATTATAAAATATAATCTGCTCTTGTAGAAGTCGATTGCGATGGAAGTTGAAGATGAGATTATACTAGACGATGATCATGATTTTCTGGAAATAATTGAGTTTGGATTTCCTCGAAAATTTTACCAAAGACCAAATTTCTTTGAAGAAATGGATGACCTTAATTTCCTGAAGCGATTTCGATTAACTAAACAGGCCACAATGTCAGTTTTAGAACTAATAGAAAATCAGCTGGAGTTTGAGAATGATTTGTAAGTGACTGTTTTAAGCACTATACGAGTTATAGTGTATGGGCCAGCATTATGGCACTTTTTTATCAAAATAATCATAGGGCGCTTATTATTAATTATGTTGTAGGAATAACAGTGTATCACCAATCAATCAGCTGCTAACCACGCTTTTATTCTATGCAAGTAGCAGTCATCAAATAAACGTTGGTGATTACATGTGTATGAACCAAAGCACCGTTTCTCGTATTGTGAAAAAAGTATCACAACAAATTGCTGCTCTGCGAAATCAATTCATACAAATGCCTACGACTCCTGAGGAAATAATTTCTACCCAAAACAAGTTTTATAGAGTAGCACGTTTCCCTCGGGTAATAGGATGCCTAGACGGAACACACGTTAAAATTCGATCTCCAGGTTAACTTATAAAAATTTTATAACAGACCTAAACTATAACATTGCAGGAGGGGAGGATAGTGAAGTCTACAGAAACCGCAAGTCATATTTTTCAATAAATGTGCAACTTGTGTGTGATAGTGACTTAAAAATTAGTAACATTGTGGCCAGATGGCCCGGTTCGGCACATGATGCTACTATTTTTAACAATAGTCGCTTAAAGACACTATTTGAAGCTGGACACTTTAGATCTGCTATTATGCTTGGTAATTGCTGTTAATATTAAATACATCATAATGTACTTCTAATTAGCTGGCAGAAAGTAATGTAATCTTTACTTTAGGCGATAGTGGATATGGCTTAAAGCAATATTTACTAACACCACTTTTAAATCCAATAACTCGACCACAACAATTATATAACGAATCCCATATTCGTACCCGCAATTGCATAGAAAGGACAAATGGTGTATGGAAAAGAAGATTCCCAGTGTTGTGTTATGGGCTTCGATGTGAGATGGAAACTGGCTTAACAATAATTGTGGCTACAGCAGTTTTGCATAATATTGCAATTAATATGCGTGACGATGTTCCACCACCTCCAAATGACATCAATGCAGAAGAATTGGATTATTTAATTGCACAAGGACAGATTCCTGTTATAAATGTAAATGAAAATATTAATTATGATTTTAGGACAGACCTGATAAATAATCATTTTGCAAATTTATAATATTAAAGGTAGTTATAAAAAACGAAATTGTTATTTATTACCACATGTAACATATTATTCTACATATTTTTCATTTGCTATTTGAATATGCAGTAACTCAATTTCCAATTCACGTTTCTTAAGAACAAGTTCATTTTCTGCATGTAAATGTTTAATTTGTGCATCTACTAAGCTTAGTCTTTTGTCGAGTAACAGATTGTACTTTTTTGCTATCTCAGATGATGTAAGTGTCTTGACTACTGTTGTTGGTCTTCTTCTGTTTGCATTCTTTGGAGTGTTAACCTACAAAACGTTGCAATTAAAAGTCATCATACGATTAAAAAAATTGTTACCTTGTTGGGTGCTGGGGCATTATCAGGTTCCGGTATATTTTCTTTCTCTTCTGAGAAACGTAGAATTGCACTTGTAGGGCATTGTAGCTGTTTTGGAACATACTTTTTCCAATTCATTGTTGGGACTGGCATTTGGATAGCGTTAATGGAACTCTAAAATTTGATTCAATCAGATACATTTTTGTCCAGTACAAATTGTAACCACTACTATCGATATACACACAATTAAGTTACTGGTTTAGTTAGGTCTATGTAACCGTTCCTACTAACTATTACTGATAAAAACTTACCTGTGCTTCCACATTAACAGTATCCGCTACACAGTTTTCGGTAGTTGCAACTTCGCATGGGTATGCCTCTAATTCAAGAACAACTTCCTCATTACCTTCAATGTGGGGTATCTCCGTTTCATCTGCATCATCATCAAATGGATTTTTAAGACCCAACAAAGTTTTCTCATTTAAAATGGCCATTAAAATGTCATCCATCAGTGTATCGTCCCCATCTTTCTTCTTCTTTGGCGGTGGACCGCCACCAGTTAATAATGCTTCTCTTTTATTAGTAGCTAAAGTTTTCCGGAGCTCTTTTTTTCGGTTTTCATAGCATTTCTTGAGGCTCAGTGCATTTCTGTATGTGGTGCAGGTAGATGAAGCATTAAACTCGGCTTCTATTTCGTCCCACGCCTTTTCTTTTTGTCCCGTTGAAACGCGATCAGTCTTCTTGTCCTCTAGGATCTTGTAATATTTTTGAGATATAATCGTTAAAAGATGAAGCTTCTCTGTACTGGAAAAGTTGGGCACTCGAACTTTTGCGTTGCTCATATTTGTATAGTTTTAACAAAGACGTGAAATCTGTACAATACTACAATCACAATTCACAATGTTATTTGAGGTTATAACATGTCAAACAACTGAGTAGACGAAGTGCATTGTGGGTTAAAAATGCTACGTTGCCAAACATATTCACGGTTTACCAAAACTCGGTTTAGTTTGGTACGGTGCATTACCAAAAATTATGTATAGCGCTTAACTACTTAAGCGAGCTTACGTAAGCGCAGTTTAAATAAAAAACGGTGCATATGGCCATTAATCACTAGTACTCCAGGTAACTCCGTAAAAGGGTATCGGGAATATCTTGTGTTGAGTCCGACACCACATGCGCCATCACTTGACCCTTAAAATCATCTACCTCTAATAAAAAAACTTGTCCTTCGTAATGATGACCACCACAGCCTTTTAGTAAAATCTTATCTTTTGTATCAATACTTAATCCTAATCTTCTTACTTCGTTATCTTAAATAACTATTGTAGTACTGTTTCAGTCTAAGTAAGCTTTAGTTTAGGTATTTGCACATCTATGAAAACGTCCTTAAAATATTTATTTAGATTTGGGATTGAGGGGGGGGGGCTCCCTTCCATCTAGGTAAGATTTACCAACTAAAACCCTTTCCTCTGCCTAGTGTAGCATGGCCGGGCATCACCTTTCGATATTCTTCACGACCATACATGGCTGGCGCAGATGGTCGGCGCCACGATGTTCCCGCTACTCCCTCTCACTTTCCCGTGTCTCTTTCTCTCTAGTGCCAATCACCTTGGTGATCCACCCTCTCTCCAGCATTATTTGGACGATCCTATCCTCGCCAACATGTTCGCCTATCTGTTTCCACACTGATTCTCTGTTCCTTTCCCAGCGTCTGCACGCAAGTACAGCATGTCCGGGGGAGTCCACCTCTCCACAGCCGACACACGTATTTTCTCCCCCTGCGCATGGGGTATATATGACAAATTTTTGTCGAGCATCTTGATCTTCCCCTCCGATTCCGTCAAATGCCCCAGTACATCTAGGTGAACAGGAGGAATTCGCCTTTTCCCGGTGAGGGGGGCCAGTTTTGTCTTCTCGTCTGGGATCATTCATCCATTCGTTCACCCTCTCGATAGTACGGCTCATTTTTTCCTTAGCCTTTTCCAGGTCCCTACCACGCACTATTAAGGTTAGATCATCGGCAAAACCCACCATCGCAACCCCCTCCTCCTTGGTGATCCTTAGAACACCGTCGTACATTATATTCCACAATAACAGCCCCAGCACAGAACCCTGTGGCACTCCCGCACTGTTCACGAATTCATATGTTGCTCCCAAGGGTTTCGTCGACACCACTATTCTGTCCGTTAAATAGTTCTTTATCAATCGTACTAAATATTTTGGCACTTCGAAATCGCGCATAGCTTCTATGATGGCTTCCCTTGACGCCGAGTTAAAAGCTTTTTTAACGTCTAGTGAAGCCACCAGACACGCTTCTCTTGTCCTCCAAGTCCCTTCGTATTTTCTCTGCTACAGGTACCGGTTTGCCCCCGCACTCTCTACACCTTGTCAATGCATACATTGTGACAGAATCCAGAAATGTCAAAGAAATATCTTGATAAATAAAGAAGTTGGCACTGACTGCGCATACGCACATCTAATTTTTGCAATATCAGTTATGTTTGCTTTTAGCAGAATCATCTGTGATTAAAATATCAAAAAGATATTAATATTGCGCATTAATCTGCCATATACGATACGTTTACTTACACTAAAAGCAACTTTGGTTAAAAGTTCAAAGACATATCTATTGCGCAGTCTGCGTATGCGCACATCAGATTTTTACTAATGCGATATGTTTGCCTTCACCAGAAATATCTGTGCTTAAAATTTCCACAAAATATATTAATAAATAAGGAAGTTGACATTTTGTTTGATTGGGATACTTACTACTTCAAAACGTGTATTTCCGTCAAAAAAGTGGGGGGGGGGTCATTTTTTACCCAAATGCAAATGGTTAAATAAGAATCCATTAATAATTATTTATAGACTAAGAGCGTTTTACAATGATTACGCTCTACGCTCCGTCCCAAAGTACTATTACCAGAATATATAAAGAAAGCAATTATTATGAGGGAAAAATTATATTTAGTATTCCTGAAGAAATGGGTTCAAGTTTTAAAGTTCGAGACGTTTTAGTGCTTTTAATTGCTGACCTGCAACTTCTTATGAAATGGTGACACATTACCACACATTTTAGGTACAATAGTATATAATACATAGAGATCACCTCAAACTGCCTGAGAATTCTTTCACTCTCTTCTGCGATTTGGTCTTCAGTTAAAGGAGGTTTGCCGAGCTGCTGGACCATAGTCTAAGGCACAATCGAGCTGTAGGACGAGCTTTGCGTTTCTGGGTTCGCTTCGTAGCAGTTTTCAAAGCACTACAATGACATTCAAAACCTGTCATTAAAAGTAAGTTATCAATAAAATATTCGACCCTATTTCGGAGATGATACTTTTATTATAGCGTAAAGTTGTGAGGTTTGCTCTATTCTGAAAAGATCTCCTCTGAATTAAATTTAGTCTTTTGCCCATAGTAAATCCATAGACCCATAAATAATTCGGCACGATTGTTTGTTTCATTATCTATGAGTGAAGGAGCTTTACGTACCACAGGATTTTGTGCACCTATAAATGAATGACCGAAAATTACTATCTATTGTATTTTAAAAGGTGCAGAATTGTACCCCATGGATATGTCGATATAACCCACTACTTTTTATATCAAGAAGTCTGCTCTTACTGCCGTCTCCCACATTGGTACAGTTGTAATCTATGCACGTCGAGTCATCCAAAAACATAGGCTGGGCCATTGTTTAAATCATTAATTAGCGTACCAATGTCCCCATGTGCGTTATCATTATCGCCTTCTCCGGACATTTCTGTAATTTTTTTATTATTTCCACAGAGAGAAGTTTTCTCGCTGCTAAAGAAACAGTTTTTGTATCATTTTTTATTTTATACAAGCGTTTACCATAATTATTAACGACATGGTTTTTACATTCCACTGTAAGCACCTAGAAATTACACGATGACATTTTACGTAAAGATTTGTATACTCTTCCTTATACCTGCCCATATGAAACTTTTTCAATAATTTTCGCATAGAAACTCGAATCGCCGTCGGCTATAACTTTTTTATACCTCACACCATATACTCTTTCACTTTGCATAAATCCCTCTACAATAATGTCACTCTCCATTGCAACAGAGGATCCTGTCCAGTTGCGAAAGTAGGTATGTGTTGGCACTTCGACATTTGCATTTTGAGATTTAGTGCATATAATGCAAAATTTATTTCTCACGCCCATGTAGAGAATTCTGCCGGTTCTTTTTCCTATAATTACACCCTACAAGATATAGAAATATATTTTCCTGTAATTTATATTCTACTGCATACCACTCCATAGACTGCATTATAATTATGACCATAGCTTCATTTACTCCAACCCCCATCTGAATATACTGTAATCCAGGGCATACCATCTAAGTCGACGTCTGCGTTCTCAATGGCGAGATTCTTATCATCAACTGCAGCATTTTCCATTTCTATAAGGGATGATGACATCCAGACCTGAAACATTTTACGGTTTATCTACTTACATGTTGTTGTCTCTTACGTGACTCACTTCTTCTTCAGTCTGATAATCGTACATTATGCATCAAGGTAGAGAAGTCCAGTATTATCGCCTGAGCATCAAGGTTACATCTCGAGGCCCTTGCGCCGAGGGGTGTAAGGTGCGAAGGCAATAATAGACTTCTGTATCGTCTGCTTCGACCTCTTGCTCTTTAGTATAGGGTAAAGTTGAGATAGTCGCCCCTAGGGTATACATGCCTCTACATTCAAATTTTGTGGTAAAATCGACACTAGCGGCTTCGCGCTTGTTTGTGGACAAATTTAGTACTTAAAATCAGTTATGGTGACATTTGTTGTGGTATAGACGCCCCGTATCTTGGATTAATAAAAGTAAAAAGGTAGGATGCTTTATTTACTTGTAATCAATAGGTTTGTCTTTCACGAGATAAGCTTTAACAACAATATGCATGATTTATGGCAAAAACTTTTGTTATTATAAGTAGTATATAACATAACCTTGCCTATAGAACTGCTGTTTTTAGTGTTAAATGGCGGTAACTTTAAAAATTAAGTGGGGCATCTATACCCACAAAAAAGGATAAATGCCCCACTTGTGTATGGGATATATGGCAATTTTGTTATCGTGATTCTTTCGGTATTATTGATGATTAGTACTACCTAAATTAATTAAATTTATTTCAGAAAAATGCCTAGAAAGTATCAGCGGAAGGTTAATGTTAAGGGAAGAGCCTTGTGGTCGGAAGAGGATTTAGCAGCTGCTATGAGGAATGTTAATAATAGCGAAATGGGTGTGAATGAAGCCAGCAAAGCCTTTAACATTCCATCAAGAACATTACGCAGACGATTAAAATCAGGAAATTGCAAAAAACAATCGTTAGGAAAGGGTCCGGCATTGGGATTTGAAAATGAAAGGAGACTTGTGGCCCATATACAAAAACTAGAAAAGGCAGGATTTGCCCCCAGTCGTTGGACAGTTCGTAAACTGGCATATGAGTTTGCAAAGAAACTGGGAGTAGAAAATGCATTTTCTATTTTAGCGGTTGCGTGTGTGCTCTTTTTATTGGGTTTCTTACATCTAATTTATTAACAACAGAACATTTACATATATACAGGGAATATTAATCGTCGCCGAAGAGTCGTCTCATGGTGGCTTTCCGGTGGCGGTCGCGGATGATGAAACGGCGTGGGTCGTTCACGGAGATGGTGGCCGGATCGATTCCGTGGTACGTTGCAGGCTGCTGGCAGGAGCGTAGTTTCCAGGCAGGCGGTGCCTTGGTCGGGCTCGGCGGCAACGGCGATACCGGGATCGGCAGAGGTGAGCGACGTAGAAAGCGCCGTAGAGCGTTGCGCCGAGATCGCTTTTCCTTCCGCGGGGTTGTAGGCGGCATCAATGCTGCGGAGAGGGGACTTGATTATGTTTCCCGGGCTATGAGGAGCGCTGCTTCGCTGGCTATGGTAAACGCAGCGGTGAGATCGCTGCTATGAGGAACGAGCGAATCTGATTCTACCCACGGCCGCTCCGGCTTATAAAGGGCCGTCCGCGCGTGGGGGTTGTGCGAAACTCGTTGCGTGGGAGAAACTTCTTTTGTTTCACTGCCGGTTGCGCGGGTACCTGGTGGCGTTTGCACGTGATCGACATGTGCGTCTGCCGAAGGTGTGCGTGATCGGTACGTGTGCCACCACATATACCCCCTTGCTGGCGATGGAGTCGCGGTGATTGTGGCTAACTGGAAGTGGACTCTGGGTTTGGTCTGTCTTCCGCTTCTCGTTGTTGTGGGTGTGACTGTGGTCGATTTTTGCCCTGTTGTTTCTTCCCTGGTTTTGCGTGGTCGTCCAACAGGTCGCTTCGCTGTCTGCGGCTCTGCTGGTAGTGCGATTTTTGGTGATTTTGGTGGCCGTCCCACGGGTCGTTTTGCTGGTGGCGTAGTTGCTGGTGGTGTCGTTTTTGAGGTGTCTGTCTGTTCCTCGTCTGTTTCCTGGTATGCTGGTTTCACTCTGTCGCTGGAAATGATGATGTCCGTACCGTGCCGTCGAATTGTTGTAGTCTTGTCGTTTCTTGTAACTACAGGATATGGTCCTTCGTAGGATGCCTGTAGTGGTCGTTTCGCTGCGTCCACTCGGATGTACACATGCGTTGCTGTGTTGATATCCTTGAGTTGGAATGTACTTTTGTGTGTGTTGTGATTCGACGCTGGGGTAGGCTTCATGCTTCGTATTTGCTTTCGTAGCTGCGTAACGTAGGTTTCTGCTTCCAGTTGGTTGTCAGGCGTTGTGTCGGCTAGGAATTCTCCTGGGAGTCGGACACCTTGGCCGTAGGTCATTTCCGTTGCTGTAGCCTTGATGTCCTCCTTCCATGCGTTCCTTATCCCGAGGAGTACGAAGGGGAGTGCTTGCGTCCAGGCCCGGTCGTGGCAACGGAGGGATGCCTTGAGTTGGCGGTGAAAACGTTCGACCATTCCGTTGGCCTGGGGATGATAAGCCGTGGTCCTGATTCGTTGGAACCCGATTAGTGCTTCCAAGTTCCGGAATAGGTGGGCCTCGAACTGGCGTCCTTGGTCGGTCGTTACTCGTAATGGGACCCCGAATCTCGCTATCCAAGTATTTACGAACTGTTTGGCGATTGTTTCGGCGTCGATGTTTGATATTGGTGTTGCTTCCACCCAACGTGTGTAGCGATCGATACACGTCAGAATGTACTTCTGTCCTTCGCTTTCGGGTAGGGGTCCTACGATGTCCATGTGGATGTGTTCGAACCGGCTATTTGTAGGTGCGAAGGTTGCCACGGGCGTTTTGTTGTGCCTCATGATTTTTGAACGCTGGCATTGTTGACACTGTTTTGTCCATCGGTTGCAGTCCTTTCGCATCCCGGGCCATACAAACTTACTGGAAATGAGTTTGGCTGTGGCTCGCGATCCTGGGTGGGACAGTTGATGGAGGCTGTCGAATGCTACCTTTCGAAATTGGGGCGTGAGGTATGGTCGTGCGGTTTCTTGTGACACGTCGCAGTATACCGTCTTGTTTCCCTGTAGAGGTATGCGTTTTAGTTGTAGGCTTGTGCTACTCTGTTGCAGTCTCCGTAGCTCTGGGTCGTTCTCCTGGTTGTCTGCTAGAGCTTCGAAGTTGATTCCACCGTTTACTTGGTCGATTCTTGATAGGGTATCGGCGACGACATTTTCTTTACCGGCGATGTGTCGGATATCCGTTGAATATTGACCTATGAAGTCCAAATATCGGAATTGCCTGGGCGTACACTTTTCAGGTTTCTGGCTGAACGCGTAGGTGATTGGCTTGTGGTCCGTATAAATGGTGAATGTGCGTCCTTCGAGGATGTGGCGGTGGTGTTTTATGGTTTTGTAGATGGCCAGGAGTTCCCTATCGTAGGCGCCGTACTTGCTTTCTGCTACTGATAGTTTTTTCGAGAAGAATGCGAGTGGGTGCCATTCTTCGTTGACGTTCTGCTGGATTACACCTCCTAGCGCGAAATCTGATGCGTCCGTCGTGATTGCTAACGGTGCGTTCGCTACTGGGTGATAAATTAGGGCAGCTTGTGCTATTTGTTGCTTGCATTGCTCGAACGCCTCGTTGGCTGCAGGTGTCCAGTGTAACGGCTGGTTTCCTTTCAACCTTCCTTTGAGCATGTCATGGAGAGGTGCTTGTGTTTCTGCTGCCTTGTTGATAAACCTTCGGTAATAGTTTATCATGCCCAGGACTTGCCTCAGTTTCTTGGCCGTGTCGGGGCGTGGAAATTCTCGGATGGCTTGTACCTTCCTCTCCGTGGGCTGTGTTCCTCGGCTGGTCACGCGGTAGCCTAGGAACTGTATCTCGCTTTGTCCGAAATGGCATTTGTCCGGGTTGACTACCATTCCGTTTTCGCTTAGACGTTGGAAGACCTGACGTAGGTGTTCCATATGCTGCTCCTCGTTTTCGGATGCGATGAGGATATCGTCGATGTATGCGTAACAACATCTTAGGTCGCGTAGTATGTCGTCCATAAAACGTTGGAACGTTTGTGCGGCGTTTCGAAGTCCGAACGTCATGAATGGGAATTCGAAGAGTCCGAATGGGGTTGTTATTGCTGTCTTGGGTATATCTTCCTCGGCCACTGGTATCTGGTGATACGCCTTTGTTAGGTCGATGGTGGAGAAGATTGTTTTCCCGGCGAGTCTTTGGGCGAAATCTTCTATATGAGGAATGGGATATCGGTCTGGGACAGTTCTTGCGTTGAGTGCCCGGTAGTCACCGCATGGTCTCCATTCGCTGGTCTTCTTGGGTACCAGGTGCAATGGTGATGCCCATGGGCTGGACGAGGGTCTGGCTATTCCCCATTGTAGCATCAGCTGGAATTCTTTTCGCGCTGCTTCCAGCTTGTCTGGTGCTAATCTTCTGGGCCTGTGTGCTACCGGTGGGCCGTCTGTGGTTTGTATGTGATGTTTTGTTGCGTGCTTTGGAGTTCCCATGATTCCTGATGGTTTCGTCAGCGATGGAAATTCTTTTAGCAGCTGGTGATATTTTTCCGCCTTACAAGTACTATATACAATATTTACATGGTCTGCGGCCTTCCGTCCTTGGTGGGTTAGCGAGGTCTGCGAGTCTACTAGTCGCTGATGTCTCACGTCTACCAGGAGCTTGTAGTGGGATAGAAAATCTGCGCCGATGATGGGCTTCTCGATGTCCGAGACGATAAATGTCCACGGGAAGTTTCTACGTAACCGCAAATCCAAATTTAAGGTGATGGTGCCGTATGTGTTGATCGTAGTTGCGTTTGCTGCATATAGTTTGTATGTGGATACTGGTCTCTTGTCCGCCACCTTGTGGATTGGAAAGGTGCATACTTCGGCTCCAGTATCGATTAAAAATTCGGTATTCGTCTGTCTGTCTGTGACGTGTAGGCGGCTTGGTGTGTTGCGCGAGTCGTGGACCGCCTTTAACGACTGGCCTGTCCGTTTCCCGTATTCTGTTTGCACGGGGGTTTGCAGTTCCGGGCGTCGCTTCCGAATCGGTAGTGATACCAGCAAGTGTCGTACTGTGTTTGTGGCGTTCGGCTACGGCTGGATTGTCTTGTACCTTGACCTCGGCGGTCTCGGGATCGCCCTCTTGTTTGTGCCTTGAGCTCTGCGATTTCTGCGGTGAGCTTTGCGATAGCTTCTCTAGTGGCGTCATCTTGCTGAACTGCGTTGACTTGCGGGGCTGCTGTTGCGTGGACAGCGTCGGCCAGGTCGGCTGATTCAGTTAGCGTGGCCTGGGGCTGGACTGCCAAGATGGAAGTCTGCTCGTCCATATTGACCGCATCAAGTCGTTTGGTACCGCTGTTCCGGCGAGGGTCTGAAGGTGTCGTAAAAATTGCGAAGGTTTCCTGTCGCCAAGCTCTTCCCGTTCTAGGAGTTGTCGCATCTTCTGTTCGTGTGTTGCGCTCAGCCGTTTTACGAGCTCCATTTTTAACGTGGCGAATCTGTTCTCCTGTGGTGGGCTTGTCAGGATGTCTCTTACCTCGCACGCGTACTTTGCCTCCAGATTGCTGGCGATGTATCCGTACTTTGTTTCGTCGCTGGTGATGCCGCTGATCCTAAAGTGGTTTTCAACATGGGCGAACCATAATTCCGGATCTGTGGGCTAAAATGGAGGTATTTTCATCTGCACCCTGTGTACTTCGGGTCGATGCGTCTCCTGTCGTTCCATTTCTCCGGTGGGTTGCGGAGCTCCTGTCTCTAGGTCTGGCATGATGGATCGTTCTGCTCCGTTGTTGCTGATCACGTCGGGGTCACCAGTTTTGGCGGTTGCGTGTGTGCTCTTTTTATTGGGTTTCTTACATCTAATTTATTAACAACAGAACATTTACATATATACAGCGAATATTAATCGTCGCCGAAGAGTCGTCTCATGGTGGCTTTCCGGTGGCGGTCGCGGATGATGAAACGGCGTGGGTCGTTCACGGAGATGGTGGCCGGATCGATTCCGTGGTACGTTGCAGGCTGCTGGCAGGAGCGTAGTTTCCAGGCAGGCGGTGCCTTGGTCGGGCTCGGCGGCAACGGCGATACCGGGATCGGCAGAGGTGAGCGACGTAGAAAGCGCCGTAGAGCGTTGCGGCGAGATCGCTTTTCCTTCCGCGGGGTTGTAGGCGGCATCAATGCTGCGGAGAGGGGACTTGATTATGTTTCCCGGGCTATGATGAGCGCCGGTTGTGCAGGCTATGAGGAGCGCTGCTTCGCTGGCTATGGTAAACGCAGCGGTGAGATCGCTGCTATGAGGAACGAGCGAATCTGATTCTACCCACGGCCGCTCCGGCTTATAAAGGGCCGTCCGCGCGTGGGGGTTGTGCGAAACTCGTTGCGTGGGAGAAACTTCTTTTGTTTTGCTGCCGGTTGCGCGGGTACCTGGTGGCGTTTGCACGTGATCGACATGTGCGTCTGCCGAAGGTGTGCGTGATCACCACACTATAAAAGGAGAAGAAAAGGGCATAGCAGGCCACCATTGGCTGTACTCCTTCTTAGAGAGGAATACGGATTTGAGTGTTAGACAAAGTGAGGGTTTATCTCTAGCCCGTGCAAAGGGAATGTGCCGTTCAGAAGTGAATGCCTTTTTCGATCTGTTAGAGAAAACATTACTAGAGCACAATTTAATTAATAGTGGCAATAAAATCTTTAACATGGATGAAAGTGGTATCCAGTTAAACAATAAGCCCAGAAAAGTGATTGCAACCAAAGGAAGCAAGGATGTCCATGTACTTACGTCTGTGGAAAAAGGGGAGCACGTCACGCTAATTGCGTGCAATAACGGTGAAGGTGTTTTTATGCCACCCGTTTTAATTTTAAAAGGTACTAGGAAAAATCCTGATTTCATGGAGGGCTTACCTACAGGATCCGAAATTTACATGAATAAAAAGAGCTCATACATCACTTCAGAATTGTTTATGAAATGGTTGACGGAACATTTCGTCCCTAGGAAGGGCGAAGGCAAGGTAGTGTTAATTTTGGACGGGCACACCTCCCATACGACTAATCCGGAAATGTTAAATTATGCAGAAGCAAATGATATTATCATCATATGCTTACCGAGCCACATCACTCAAGCTCTTCAACCTTTAGACAGGTCATTCTTTAAACCCATGAAAGATTATTTTAAAAAAGAAGCGGATTCGTGGATGCTTCAAAATGAAAACAGAAAAAATGACAGACGAAATATGGGTGCCCTGATAGGGCGCGCGTGGAAAAATGCGGCTACCCCTGCAAATGGCATGTCTGGATTTGAGGCCACGAGTATATGCCCTTTCAATAGAACTAGAATTCCTGACCCATTTTTTCCAAATCAGACTCTTCTTTGAACCAACAAGCCGAGACTCTTCAAAATGGAAATGCTGCATCCCAAAAAGTGTCTACAGATTCCCCCCTGTAGAAGATTTATACATTACAGAACCTCACCAGGAGTCAGAAACTGTCAGTTATGTAAATGGTGATACCTTACGTGAAAACCATGAAAACCTTCCTGGAACAAGTAAGACAAATACTGATTCTTCATACACTGTTGATTTCGACAATTTACCTCAAGACTTCTTTGAAAATAATGAAAATTATATAATTATCGATTCTCAAAATGAAGGTTCTTCTGAATCGCAACCAACAAACGTAAATTTAGAGAAACTCCATCCAAATTTTTAAACGACTTGGCTCCTATTCCAACCATACCTTTAAAAGCTCCTAAAAGAAATCAATCAGCCGCTGTACTTACAAAATCTGCAAAAGGGCAGAAAGTCAAAAATAATAACACTAAAAATTAAAAAAAAAAGAGACTAGTACCAATAAGAACCAGCAAAATTGCAATTGTGTTGAGTGTCTTGAAGACTATTATCAAACCACAGAAAAAGTGGATTGGATTAAATGTGTGGAGTGTAACAACTGGTTACATGAATCGTGTACCATGTATGGTAACAAGTGTAACGATTGTGGCAAAAAACTTAAAAGGCTGGAGATATGCAAACGAAAACTGGTGTAAGAAATAATGTAAAACCTTATCATTTGTATTGTATTAAGAGTTCATTTCATTAAATATTTTTTATTTGGTTTTTGTATCCATTTGTATTGTTTTTAGGATTGAGGTTGGGTGGATATTTGTGAATCATAGGTGTAACAGCTACCTATTTCTTAGTACTAGGGCGTCTAACCCTTAACTGAGGCATATATCCTAAGGCATATCTACCACACATGTGGGATAAATGGCCATTTACAGTACGATTGTTTATGACAAATAATCATGACGGCATTGATATTATCGCATGTTGGAGCTTATTCTTTAGTAAAATAATTAATTAATAATATGTGTTCACTTTTACTATAGGTTAGTTATTTCAAAGTAATGATTTTATAAAAGAATTTGCTTAAGTGGGGCATATATCCCAACTTTACCCTATTGTGTCTGAGAAGCTTCTCCATGATTTTCTTCTTCTCTGGATTCTTTTTCATCCTCGTGTTGGTCTTCATCGTTATCATTTTGTGAGTGTGATACCATAGCAATGCTTATTTCCTGCCAATCTTCAGAACTTTCCACCTGCATTCCTAATTCTGCGCATTGTATTTTAGCATCCTCTTAACGCTTTTAGAACGACGGCTTCAATCTTCTCATTCTCAAGAAATATTTCAGGTTCTACAATTTTTAATCCACACCGCCTCGACTTCTAACACATTTTTCACGAGGGAAAACGAACTTTTCCGATAAATCGTTAATTATATTGTTTATACTTTCAATTTTATTAATTCGATTAATGATGTCCAACAAACTAAAATTGACAACAGTCGCAAATGTCGATGATAGAGAGCGAGTTGTTCGGAATATCTGCTCATATGGTTGCGAGCTAAAGATCCAGGGGGTAAACTCGCAAGATTCCGGTAAACTAGCGTCGTCTCTGTACTTACGGATCAGTTTAACCATTGTGTGGGCGTTCATTCCAATACATGTATATGCGTTCAAAGTTATGAATTTATGACATTTGTTTTTAGAGTATATTCTGGCTGCCTTCGTAGCCATTGTCTCCAAATTCTAATGTGTAGATTCAAAAAACGAGCAAGATTTTTGTTTCGAAAAAGGAACGGCGGAAAACAGTCATTTTCCATTTATTAAAAGATCGGTAATTTATCGTGTTTATGTAATACGATATAGGTACTGCAAACGGAAATACGCGCCGAGACCATAATCCATTTCCCTATAATTTAATATTTCTGTTAAATTCTTAAATATTTGCGAAATATTCGCATATTTGTGTCATATTTGCACATTTGTGCGATATTTCCATATTTGCACCATATTGTTATATTTGCCCAATATTTTTATATTTGCAACATATTTTCATATTTGGGCGATATTTTCACTAGATTTCCATATTTTCACTCTGGTGTACACCATATTTCTAACCTTGTTAACCACTCGCGCTTACCTTATACAACATAATGTTTGTCGCTTGAAACCATAAGCTCTAGCAGCACCTTTGATTGTCATATCTTTCTTAAATATAGAAACTAAACACTTCTTCACCTCTCCCTCGTTGATAAAAGCGCTCGTTCTTTTTTTTATCCAGTGGCGAGGCATATAACATAAAGAACTATGCCTACACGGTGCCAAATGTACCCAACCTCGTAAAGCAAATAAATACTTCGAAAGCTTTGATATAATATAGGTTAGCAATTTAAACAGTCGTAAAAGACACCAAGGAATTACAATGTAAGTGCTTTTTAACATGAATTGAACACCTGGAATTCAATAATTTGCCAAAATATTGAAATTCTCTTAATTTAAATGTAGAAAAATGCCTATATCAATCGCTGCACCACTGCCGAAACTAGACCATTCTCCCCTAACCGCTGCCATCGTACACATTATGTCCGTATAACTCAATAACTTAACATTCTACAAATAGTCTACAAAGTCCATAGACCAGCTAAGCGAATTACCAAATTAACCAACTTCAATTTCAAAAAAGCAGATTTTCTTAAAATGTACGTCCTTTTTCGCGATATCAATTGGTAGGAGTCTCTTATCCTGAAGAATTTCAAATCGGTAGATGATGCAGTAACTAGCTTTAATCAAACGGTAATGAACATTTTCGATGAATGTGTCCCCAAAGTTACAATTAGGAGTGCCAATAAGTATCCTAGCTGGTTTAATATAGACATTATTAAGAAAATCAAACAGAAAAATAAGTTTCGGTTACAGGGCCAATCGGAAGACTTCATTGAAGCCAGAAAAGAACTCAAAAGAATGATCCACATTGCTCATAAGAGGTACATTAATCAAATTGAAATGGATCTGCGGAAGAATTCCAATAAATTCTGGAACTACATCAAGTCGTTGAGGAAGAATAGTCAACTACCTGGAGTTTTTGAGTACAAAGACACCTCGTTAACGGACGCCAGAAGCATTGCGGACGCCTTTGCATCCTTCTTCGAGTCAGTCTACACTATGGAGAGGAACGATGACCCGGAAGATGACGTGGAATCGGACCTGGTGCTATCCAAATTGCACTTGACTCAGTTACATGAATCCGAGATACTGGAAGCAATTAAAAAATTGAAACCGAGGTCGGCTATGGGCGAAGATGGAATCCCACCCTACATCGTGAAAGGATGTGCATCTTTATTGGTAACCCCCTTACTACATCTATTTAATTTAGCTTTGCAAACATGTACATTCCCTGAAGCTTGGAAATGCACCAGAATAACACCAATTCACAAAAGTGGAAGCCGAAAATTAGTTGAGAATTATCGCCCAATTGCAATTATACCAGCAATAGCGAAAATTTTCGAAAGAGTGATCTATACTAGACTTTATTCCCATCTCAGCAGTATAATTGCAGATCAACAGCACGGTTTCACGCGGAACAAATCAACGATTACCAATTTAATGCAGTTTACGCATTTCTCAGCAGGAGCCTTGGATGAGAGAGCCCAGGTGGACTGTGTTTATACAGATTTTGCGAAGGCATTTGACACAGTATCCCATCAAGTCTTGCTCCGTAAACTTAATCCGACCGTCAAATTCTTGAAATCATATTTATCTCTCCGTAAAACAAGAGTGAAATTCAATGGTGTGAATTCAGCCGAATTTTATCCCTCATCAGGCGTTCCCCAGGGAACACTTCTTGGTCCTTTTCTGTTTCTCTTATACATAAATGATTTACCGCGAGTGATAAAAAACTCGAAAGCACTACTATTTGCGGACGACCTAAAACTTTTTAATAAAGTCCAATCCCCAAGTGTCTGTTTAAATATTCAAGAGGACATTAACTCAGTAATTAAGTGGTGTATCAAAAATAAACTAAAACTAAATATCAATAAGTGTAAAGTCCTTACTTTTACTAGATCGAAGAATCCCTTACTTTTTGACTATAAGATGAATGGAAAGGTCTTACTACGGGTCACCTCCGTTAAGGACCTGGGCGTGTTTTTCAATACCAACCTTAACTTCAACTTACACATTGAATGCCTAACAAATGAGTGTTACAAACTTCTTGGTTTCGCTATCAGAAATACACTCAATTTCACGAATATACAGACAATGCTAACCTTATATAATGCGTTTATTAGATCCAAGCTTGAGTATGCTGCATGTATCTGGTCTCCTCAAACTCTCAAATACTCAGACATGATCGAAAAAGTGCAGAAAAAGTTCATCCGAGTAATGTTTTTTAGGTCAACCCAAAATTATCCACATTTGATCTCTTACGGTACCCAGCTTAATTACTTAAATAGTACTTTCGGCTTAAATATAACGAGGTTAGAAACCCGACGGTACATTGCCTCCACAATTTTTGTCTTCAAAATTTTACACAACTTGTTATACTCTCCCGAATTACTTCAAGAAATTAAGCTTAAGGTACCATTTGTTAAGCTGAGGCAAAATAATACTATTTTTGTAGTTAACAACACAACTTCCCCACTTATTAAGATCTTGATCACTTTAAATAAGTTATCCTCAGTTAATGATATCGACTTTTTTCACGATCCCCTAAATTCAATAATAAATAAAATTAGATCTTAAGCCCTAATATTTGTTCAGAGCCCCAGTGCCATGTAATTGGAATTTTTATTCTGTATGGTTTCTGGTTAAATAAATAAATAAATAAATACATTCTTATTAAATGTTTCATAGGTCTAATGTTATTTGCAAATTCCACACCAACTGCAAGGAATAGTTGAAAACAAGCCAAATTTAAAGTCTTACGAATAAATATATTCCTGTTCCCCATTCATCTGTAGTATTTCGTAAATATTATGCATAATGATCTATAAATGGAACAATTCAACACATAAATGACTAACAAACCTAATTTTACATCTTGATTTTGATGAAGATGTGATGGAAATAAAATTGAATAAAAATGTGCAGTGATATAGGAAATAGATTGCAAATATTGTTTGTTGACTGTTGTAGTACTTTTAACATGGTAAGGGGTTGTGAAGGCACCTGAATGCTAAAATATTGACGTTTGCAAAATTGTCAAATACTACTGACCTACGGAAATTATAAATAACAATTACAAGATAACAACTTTTAAAAGTATTAGAATTTCATATTTTCACAAAATTTTAAATATTTCAAAAAGGTATATAAAAAATCGCATAGATTTCACTTTGTATTCCGGTCGATAGTACGTTTTAAAGTAACTTAACGCGAAACTTGGATATTTCGTTCAGTTGTTGAGGAATGCAGCCAAAAGCACAATTCTCATATGAAATTTACTTTCTCATATGGTTTCGCCCACTAAACAACCAATCTCACAGGCATAGCAACTAGCAAGTGACGTCAAATAAATAATTGTTTAAAATGATCTTGACAGTTTGTTGTTCAATTTGTTTAATAAATTAACCAAAAAAGCTAAAAAAAACACTGATAGGTATACTAGAAACTGTTGCAGCTTTTTTTAATAACCTCGTGACAAAACGCCGTTATACGCCTTACGCTGAAGTGTCAAACTAAAAAATATTTTATAAAATTTAAACATTTTCGTTTAGATTTAGGTTTCTCCGGCCCTGAATCACTATCTTGATTTTTTCCTGGAATAGAGAGTCATTATCTTGTGGGGTGTAATTGTATCTCCGAGAGTCATTTTTGTTGTCATTTGGACATATGTTCATTGTGTTTTTACCACCCGCACGTTAGTAAGAGACGTATTACGGATATCCCCGATTTACTTCGTGTGTGAATTCATATACAGGGCCTTCAAACTTAAGTAAGCACTATTACCAATTTGGTAATTATAGGAGATACAAGGTCGGTTAAATTAGAGAACTAGTGTGTTTTTGTCGCTAGTCGGTTTGAAATAAAACAAAGATAATTCATGATGGCTTTACCGTTTTGATGTAAGAGGTTCATTGGAAATGTACTTCAATTTCGAATTAATTGTCGAAAACGAAATTAAAGAGGTTTGCTTTTCATTACTGCGACCTTCCGTCCTTTGTATAATTTTACCGAATGAGAATGTCAAGTGTTACTTAACTTTCAAGTGTGACAGAATACGCTATTACGAAATATTTGATTTCATTTAGTTAATTTGGTATTTGATTTGTATGTATTTTGGAGACGTGAAATGTGATTTGTGTCTCCTTCGTTACGTATTTGAAATAAGTTTAAATGCTGACCGCTTTCACGCTATTTATTATACAGGGTGTTACATGACCGCATGTAAAAAAAATCGGGGTGTAGAGGAGATCAAGACAAGCACTTTTCTTTCCAAGCCTCTATCGGGTTTTGTTTTAAATTGATAACTGAAATACCTATAACTCTCGCCAGGAAAGATTGCCGGTCACAGCACACGTGTCGATTTACAATCTATGTTTTTCTTAAGATCCGAGCGACTTCCGGAATAGGATCGTGCCAATGTTAAACGAAAAATCTTTTTGTTCAACATTGACACGATACTCTCCCGGAAGTCGCTCACATCTTTAGAAAAACATAGATTGTAGACCGGGATCAAGACGTGTTCTCTGACCGGCAATATTTCCTGGCGAGAGGTTTAAATACATTGACAGTTCATCAGCATGTGCATCTACAGATGTTTTTTGCCTCTTTTGTTTTTTATGGACCAAATTTTTGTGTGTTGCCGAGAAATCAAATTCGCCTTCTCCAGCAGAACCCGATTCGGAACCTTCTTCCGACCGAGCTATTTTTTCTTCGTTGAGATCTGCTAGTTCATTGCGAATTTTCCTTATCCCAGATGACAGGGCAACTCATTGAAATGCGGTCCGCAACAACAGTATTAATTCGCTCGCTCTTCCTGACTGATCTGTTTCCCCGCAAACACTGGTGATCTACTACTACTAGAACCGAGACAACGGGAATCGTACCGATAGCTCAAGCAGATACTCCGGTCCCTAAAACCGTTACGCACGGGTATGATACGCTGTTGATACGTTTTAGTGGGCACAGTAGTCCGTGTTACATTCTGTGCTTGATATGTTCATAGTACGGCCATGCTACGGTACGGTGTAGTGGGCAGATACCTTAATGATCAAGGATTACGTATTTAAAGAAGTTTATCAAACAGCTGTAGTTATTATTTTTTTGAACATCAGGCCGTAGCTAAAAATTACAATAAGAAAATGTGGTCATGTTTAATTTCAAATAAAGTGCATTTGCCTGGTAGTTATGTATGTATTAAGAATTATTCGGCATGTCCGTTTCCGGATTTAGTGTTGTTGTTGTTAATGTACCTACTCACCTCGTGTAATATTTTGGTCATTTGTGTGTCTTAAATTAAGACTCTTAATATACAGTGAGTTTTTTTTACTGTAAACGTATTCCCTATGTTCAATAAAAAAAAACGCATCAATCTGTGAGGTGTGCGCGATTCACATTCGCACCAGCAAAAGGCGCAGCTTGCGTTGACTATGAACAGCAACCCTCTTGATGATGAATAAGACTCAAGATTTTTTTAAAGAAGCCATGTGACGCCATGTTATAGCAACTTTGGGATAAATTTTTCTTAAACTTACAATAACTTGACCTCACAGGGCACGCGTTGATACCACATTCATTGTGAACCAACCTTTAATTATTTGTAGGTTATATGCATCTGGTATTTTACTCATTTCACCTATTTAATACATATTGCAAATAAGTCCCGAACTCTCCTAAAACTGTTCTCACTTTTGTACCAAATTACAATTTGGACCTTCATCTCTACAGTAAGCATTTTGTTTAAATTAAATTGGACGGCAGTATTTTCAAAAATGTGATGGCTGTCAATTTTATCTACTATCCATTTGAACTACTCAATAGATGGATACGTTTTTTTTTAAATCGAATCGAACATATAAAATTACATTGCATACAAAATCCTATGTTCGCATTAAAAAAAATCACTGTATAGCCTAGTGGATGTCCACTGTCCGGTTATTGTGAAACGCATAACGGCAACCTCGTTTGTTAGTTTGTGCGACTTACCATTAAAATATCCTATCTAATACGAGTAAAAAATGTTTGCTCAAGCAAATTAAGTTACGAATGCGCTCATCTATGAGCTTTCTGGTCGCCGAAATAATTGAATGCCTGTCGATGAGGGTTATACATGGCACGTAATAAAATTATACAAATGTACCTACATTTAATATGAGAAATGAATGGAGTTAACTACGAGTTGAATGGGACACAAATTACATACAATTTTCTAAAATCATAGAGACTTTCACGGTGCGAAGTAATTAATTCCTAATTGAACGGTAGTGAATACCTATTATCTATCTAAACTAAAGCATATATCATAAATCAAGTTTTCTAAAACTGCTATAAGCGTTGGAATTGTAACCCACGCGTTCGGATAGCGTCTCTATCCGCAAACCGCTTGTAGTCACATCAATATCCTTCATTACCGCAAACAACAATAACATGAGTCGCTATATTAATCACTACAACCCAATGTTCGTCGTTGGTTAGGAAAATAGTGCTAATTTCGAATAAAAAACGGTGCCTGGTAAAACTTTCAATTTCAACACGTATTAAAAGAATCCTCTCTCTGTACAAAAATTTTTACATACATATCTCATTGTGATTACAAACTGGAAATCACGACAGTTTAGGTTTAGGTTAGGTTATTGTCTCATAGCGGAGATGCAAATAACTCGTCTTTGTGATATATTTCATGGTACCAAGAGTGATGCTGTGTAAAAATATCTCTTGACGGGACATGTCAGTTTATGCTCCGATTCTCCGATCATTATACACTAAATGAATCCATACTGTATCCCAACTATTTCCAATATCGGTACTTCATATCTCAGCAATTTCACGGAGAATTTTTCAATGCATCATTCATGCTTTCATATATGAAGGAAATGTCAAATGTAGGTATTTAAGTTTACCCTTCGATGCATTCATTCAAAACTTCAATCAATATTGCGATTAGAAAGTGGAACAGATTTGGCAGCATACCTACTCTAAACACGTGCGTTTGTGAAAGCTTCCCACAAAGGATACGAGCCAAAGGCACCTTTTTCATTTGCAAAAAGCGATCCGAGAAGATATTTTATTTCAATCTCAAATTACAAATATAGTTCCATATGTCATATTTGAAGTAACGTTACTTAACGAACCTTTAAAGCTCGACGTGTTTTAATCGCCTTTTTACGCACACTCAGGCGTGTTTTAAACAGCAATTCTGATGCAGTTATAATAAAATTGTATATTAAGATACAAGGCTATAATCAAGCACGCGCAACGAGTTTAATGACACGGCGCGAAGCGGAGTGCCTTTAACGTTGCAAGTGCTTTAAAGACCAATTATACACGTGTATCTTATAGTATTTTTTATTATACCTGCAGTATAATTTAAAAATAGGAAACAAGTACAATGAAATCACATTGACGTTATACTCGAATACATGTCTAATTAAGTGGGCTGGGTGTTCGTAATTTCACGATTGCCATGGAAATGTCACTTGACGTTTGCTTAAAAAAATCATCGTCTTTGTGAATAAAACGATTTCCGTTGAAAAAGATAATACACCGTGCATTCAATCGCTTGTTGTAAAATCTAAACAAACGTTGGTAGGTGTAAAATCCAAATCCATTAAAGCCTATTATAAAGAATGTCTAAACAAACGTTGGTAGGTGTAAAATCCAAATCCATTAAAGCCTATTATAAAGAATATGAAAAAGTTGTTTCCATGGATGAATAGGAAGTTACTTACGAAAAAAGTCTTAAATGCATCGATAATGATGGCATACATATATGAAGGAAATGTCAAAGGTATTTAAATCTTCTATCTTTTGGTGCATTCATTCAAAACTTCAAACAATGCTGCGATTAAAAAGTGGAACAGTTTTGGAAGCAAATTATCATATCATCGCCTGGGAAAGGTCGAGAAAAGACAAAGAAAATACCGCTCCCGGTTATCGACACCCCGTTCTCGGCGAGGTTCGCGTGAACGCGCAAGTGTCACTCGCGGTTCACCGACAAGGCCTGTTTTGAGTTCTCCCGCTGGTTCAACAGCGAGTGTTTTGGAAGATTATGATGACTACGCCTCCAATAAGGAAAATGAATTGACAAATTTTGGTAAGTTGATTACTCGTTTTGTACGAGTATAACGTGCACAGATTTTGAATATTAATTTTTTAACAAATTGGCTCGTTTGGATTAAAGCCGAAGGCCTATCTACCTAGGGTGGTAGAGTAATATGTACTAGTGTGGTACTTATTGCTTATTATTATCGGGATGTATCTCGACAAACTGTCAGTGAGCACAGTGGCCAATTGTTCGGCTCCGAACTTTTGCATTTTGTACCTAGTGTGGTACCTATTTATTGTGGCTGAGAGGTAGTGCAATACATGTTCAGAGTGTACTTGTATGCACGTTGCCCCAATGTTGGGGTTTTTTAGGTCAAGTTACCTTTGTTTTATCTAATGACCGTTTGGTTTTTTAGATGAACGGGATGGAAGCGAGACAGGTGGAGTGCTTGCTCCTGATATCCTAACTTTATTAGGCGAGGATGTCGCTTCAGAAAAAGTATTTTCTGATCCTTGGCAACCTGACTTAGCTTCACGTTGGGGAAGGCTTCTAAGAGCTGGTCTGCCAGAGGAGCAGAAATCAGTTCTTATTAAGAAATATCTTCCTCCTGAAAACTGTGCAGAGTTGATACCGCCGAAAATTAACCCTGAAGTTAGAGGCGCACTTCAAGAAAATACAGCTCGCAGAGATCTCCGGTTGTCACAGTTGCAAACTCAACTTGGTGCAGCAATTTCGGGAATTGGATCAGTTGTTACAAGCATGATTGCAGGAACTGGAGAATTTAAGCATTTCATCGAAATTCTTAGTGACGCTGGACGACTGCTTTGTGATATGCATCACGGAGAATCAATTTCAAGGAGGGAGCTGATATCAGTTAACCTCAATAAGGACGTCAAGGATACATTGAAAAATACCCCTTTAACTGATTGTTTATTTGGGAATGATTTAGAACACAGTCTAAAAACTGCAAAGGAGCTGGAGAAGTCTGCTAACCAATTGAAGGTTCCAAAAAAGATTGCAGTGTCTCGAGCTTCTGTTTCATCAAAACAGGGAAACTTCAAACGCCCGTTTGTTCAGAACAGAGGAGCACAGCAAGCGGGTCCAAGTTTTCGTGCTCACAATATTCAAACCAGGGCTCCGGCTTACAAATCTGTCAGAAGACAGGAACATTACAAATTACCGCAACCTCAGCAAGGGAGGAGAGGTCGCTGACTTCGGAGGTTAGGGCTATCGGTGGTAGATTAAAAAAGTTTGTTGATAGATGGGTTAAGCTCGGTTTTGACAAAACTGTTGTCTCATATACTAGGGGATTTCGTGTTCCCTTTCATATAAGACCCATGCAGATCTGTAGACCTGCAGAACCAAAGTGGTCTTTAAGCGAATTTAAGATAATTAATGAGTTGATACAGGATTTGGTTAATAGGAAAGCCATCTGCAGCTCACAACTGTACCCGTGTACCGTACTTGAATCGACTTATTTGAACTTTTGTGGTGTGTGGTGTTTTCTGATTTAATTCAAATGGAGGACGACAAAGATAAGGTATATATGATAACAGTTCTTATATATGTTTTACTTAGCATAATGATTTCGGCAACCGATTAATATTTGCTTTGTAGTTGAGTTGTTTCAAATAAGCAGAGAGCTGCGAGAAGCGATGACCACCATGCATTTGCTATAACTAATTAACACAGAACAGTGCCACTCACTGCTTATGTGAAATAGCTTTCAATGAAACTAACGAAGAATGATTGTATTTATTTAAGTGGAGGGTAAAAATCTAACAAATGAATAATGTAGGTATGTGATTGCAACTTTAATTACAATTTTAGATAAAACAGATTAAGAGGAGGAAACCCTATTCTAAGTTGGGTCTTAAGTACATCAAAAGTGGCGTTAAAAACCAAGCGAAAAAAGGAATTCTAGAAACATTACGAATGTCAAAAACTAACGTACCGTTGGTTCATAATTTGCCACTGGCTTCAACTTCATCTCTGATTGTCACTACAACCTCGACTTCAACCTCAACTTTAATCACTACTACAACCTGTACCGCAACTTCACCTTTGACCTCGCCCTCAACCACAACTGAAATTGTGAAAAGTGGAAACATTTTCACTGGTGAACTTAAACCTGCAAGTTATGTACACTCTTCTCCAAGCTCTTCTCATGAACAGTTTGCAATTTTTTCTTTTGATGATGTGCAACAGCATCTACGTGTAAATTCAGATGTGGCTTCCGTCTCTTCTTTTAACTTACATAATGCTTTATGTGAATGGGTTGTGGGATCACACATTAGTCATTCACATGTAACTGAGGTTTTGAAAATTCTCAAAAAAGTCAAAGATGTAAATCAGCTACAAAATCTACCCAGTGACTGTAGAACGTTATTAAGAACGACATCAAAGAAAGATATTGACACTGTTGATGGTGGAAATTACTACCACTTTGGAATAGAAACTGGAATAACCTACATCTTAAATAAATTTAATGTGATCAATCTTACTAAAATTGAATGTGATATTAATTTAATATTGACGGGCTGCCCATAGCAAAAAGTTCAAGCTCTCAGTTTTGGCCCATTTTGGGATACATTAGTAACTTGTCTGAGAATACAGAGCCATTTGCTATAGGCGTTTATCATGGGCACAAAAAACCTAATTTTTCAGAATTTTTAAAAAAATTTGTCTTAGAAGGTAGCTTAGAAAAATCGGGCATTTCCTTCAAAAATCGAATCATACCATTTCAATTTTCAAAATTTATTTGCGATGCTCCAGGAAAAAGTTTTATTTTGTGTATAAAAGGGCATAATGCGTACATCGGTTGCAGCAAATGTATTACTGAAGGAACATTTATTAACAGCAGAATGACATTTCCTGATCTCTCAGCAACTCTGAGAAGTGATGCAAGTTTTAGAGCAAACGTATATGAAGAGTACCATACAGGAAGAACACCATTGGAGGAATTAAGTGTAGATCTTGTTGACCAATTCCCATTGGACTATATGCATCTGATATGTCTAGGTGTTATGAAACAGCTGTTGTTGTTTTGGATCAAAGGAAATATTGCAATTAGAATGACCAAAGAAGATTATAATTCAAGCATTGTTGAATTGGAAAAATTTAGAAAGTTCATTCACCAAAGAGATTTTTCTCGTATGCCCAGGTCTTTACAAGAAATAGATAGGTGGAAGGCATCAGAGTTCCGACAGTTTTTGCTTTACACTGGTCCTATCATTCTAAAAAACAAACTGAAGGACGATCAATATACTCACTTTATGAGTCTACATTGCGCTGTACGTATCTTAACGTGTGAAAAGTTGTGTTTAGAATATAACGAATATGCAAAGCAGCTGCTGAAATACTTTGTTGAAAACTTTGATCTTTTGTATGGGCCAGAGTACATTGGTCATAACGTCCATAACTTAATTCACATACCTAACGATGCAGTCAGATTTGGAGTGTTAGACAATTTTAGTGCTTTCAAGTTTGAAAATCATATGTCTGAAATTAAGAACATGTTAAAAACTAGCAATCGACCTCTAGAACAGTTCATAAACCGAACATTTGAAAAACGAGCATATTAAAAAAAACCTGTAATTTCCAGTGACATACAATTTCACCATAAAATTGATACTTATTGTGAACCTCTATTGAACAATAATCTTGTAGAATCTTTTCGATCATTCACATATTCAGACATGGTATTAGGCACTTTGGAAAAAATTAGCTACTGTTGCCTCACGAATAAATCTTTTGTAAAAAATTGTGAAAGTTATTCGACATATTAATTCAAATAAGGGCTACATTATTTTCAGAAAATGTAATCACATGACACCATATTTTTTTAAACCATGTCCATCAACTCTATTTGATTGTGGTATATTGGAAAAATTTAGTGAAGATTTAGGTGTGATTGAAATTGCCAATATAAAATCAAAATTATTGAAATTTAATACAATTTTTATGTCTTACAATCATCATAAATAATGTTATTATTGTATTTTATCCTTTTTTTAAAATGTATGTAGGAATTAGGTTTCAGAATTAGATTAATTTTAGTTTTAGTTTTAATTGTAATTTTCTCTATAATTTTATAGTAAGTTATTTGCAATTAAGGGCAATTGAATAGGTACCTGATATTTCATTTGTGTCAGTAATGGTTTTTTTTTATCTGCCTAAGTTTTAAGCAAGATTAAGATTGCCTCAATTGTGTTTCAGTTACCTTTTTGTGTTGTGGGATTTATCTTGGATGGTGAAGAGTACATCTCTGCAGCACCCACAAAGTGGTTGCAAATGTATGAAGACACATTTAAATGTGCATGGCCTCCCCAAAAATTAGAAAAAAAGGCTATATTACACGCAGCGAGTCCGGAAGATGACTGGACAATTTATGACAATGTTCAACTGTACGGAAAATATTTAACCTATAAAGAGGCTCGTTATCGAGAATTAAAAATAGCCAGTTACGAATCAGAATCCGACCAAGCAACTAGAAAAAGAAAACCTAACAAAAAATATGTGGATAATGAAATACCTTCACCACCATCACTTCCATCACTATATGTTGGTAAGTCATCCATTTATTTTACATATTCTGAAAATTGCTTTATCAAAAAAACTGTGCTTGCATTATCCACAAAGCAGTATACTTTGGAACTATATCTTTAACTGGTATTAATCAGGTTTAGTACTATAACCCAATCTTTTTTAATTTTACCTTAGCAACAATTGTTATTTGTGTTCAAACTTTAAAATATTAACTATAGTCATTGCGAAGAGAATAATGCAATTCATTGATCCCCTCATTTAGTAATAGTTTTTGTAAGTTGCACTTATAATGATGCAAATAAAACAGTATTTGCTGATTAGATTATATTTTCTAACTTAATTATAGTGAACGAAATTGAGGATGATTTTGCTGAGAATACCCAAAACACAGAATCAGATGCCACTAGCGAGCCAAGCAGTTCTAGTCACATAGAGGCTGTGGTTCCTGACCTGAACGATGAGATCCCAATTGTTTTCGACATATTGGAGGAGCCCACTATTTTAGGTACCTAGTATCACTACTACTACCCATGTAGGAGCTTATTATTTTTTTCTACAACTGATACTTAAAAGTGACATTAACATTTCAATAAATGTGTATGAAATTGTATACTTTGCACCCAAAACTTAAAAAAAAAGTGTTTACCAT
The DNA here is from genome assembly GCF_008802855.1 of Photinus pyralis. NCBI lineage: Eukaryota > Metazoa > Arthropoda > Insecta > Coleoptera > Lampyridae > Photinus > Photinus pyralis. Next base: position 48,280,470 of record NW_022170249.1, read on the forward strand.
CGCAGTAAGGTAGATCAAATTCAGAGCCGACCTATTATTATAAAAGTTTGTAAAATTACCAATTTAAATTTTTTAATGAGTATTTAGTTGTAGAAAATTTGTGTCAGTTTCGAATGGTTGCTTTGTCTCGATCTAACGGCCTTAACAAGCAACCTCCATTCTCATCTTTAAAACAGTTGTTTCATGCACTTAATAAAAAACAACTATTAAACAATTCTACATTACATATTATTATTTTACTAATATTGTTATTATTATGTATTGTTTTAGCTCCTGATAAGTGTGGAATGAGTGACTTTGAAAAAACGTTGTTAGTACATATTGAAGAAATTAAGGCAACTTTGGAAGTTATGTCTTTAAGACTTAGGCATGTTGAAATATGCTTAGAATTACGTGCAAACACAGATCGGATTGAATCAAATATGTTTACCGAGTTGCCATGTAAATCACTAGAAGACGTGCAAAATTTGGAGAAGAAATTACAGGATGACAAGGCTTTACAGAATTTGGTAAATAAGTAGTAAAACAGTCTCTTGAAGGAAACTGATTAAATGAACTGAATTAATATTTATTATTTGAATGATGCAAATCACTTAGTAATGAAAGTTTGTGTTGTTCTCTGCATCTACTGTCAAAAACCATTGTTTTCAAGTGTTTATTTTCAGATAACTATGCTAAAGTATATTGGAGGGGCCAATGGAAAATCCTGCACAAGCAACTGCTTAAAAAAAATATTTTCTAACCTAGTCGGTCAGTTCTGTAGCTGGACTGGCCAAAAAGGCAATTTTAAGTTAGCAGACCTAAGACTGATGATAGCAGTTAACGGTAGAGTTTGACATTCGATTAGCTGGCATATCTTTTAAATTAAGGGATAACATCAGGAGTGTCGTCAATTTGTAAGTAACCATTCATAATAGGTTCAGCAACTTTGCAATTATTTTACACTGACGATTATGAGGTTATCATTTATTTTGTTTAGTCTTACTTGGTGGAACTCCATATTTATCTCAAGATGAATTACTGTGTTTTAATTCATCTTGAAATGATTATGAGGTTGCAAATTTATTTATATAAATTGTTTATTGCAGAAGCGGTTAGGAGCAGTTTTACAATTACGGATGCTGAATTTCAATCAAATGTACAATCTTGGTTTCAGCATGCCAAAACCAGACATACGAGAGAAAAATAAATATTTCTACATATCCATATTTTTCACGTTTTATAGATTATATTATTTTATATAGTAATTACCTGTATGTAGTATATGATGTTATAGAGTTGATGTTTAGTTTTTTTTTGTTATAAATAATTATTTATATACAATATTTAAATAAATAAAGAAACATTGAAAGAATATTTCTAAGTTAATGTTTATGAAACCTTTTGTAGAGATCGTTACGGGACTGTTGTTAATTTTATATTTCATCAATGTCAATTTTATAGTATTTCGCTAATGTTAGAGCTGCGATGTGGTTGGTATGTTGCTTATGTAACTTTACTGAAACATTTTGCGTAATTATAACATATTTGATATCATTGTAAAGAGAATTTCAAGCTCTTTAAAAATATTATAGAAAAAAGTAACCGTTCTATTTAAACAAATTTATTTTCTTATTCTCGTTTTTTTTAATATGTAGCTTTATCAGTTTTGCCTCTTCCACTTCCACAATCACACTGCATACACACTTAAAAATTTGTCGGTGGCCTCTGCACATTCAATACGTTCCACCCAGGGGCGGATTAGAGATGTTTGGTCCCCTAGGCCAATAAGAAGTTGCCGCCCTTTAAAATTGAATAAATAATTTAAGCATAAACGAGCTAATTTTTTAATTAATTTTATTATTAGGTCATTTTCACACAAAGTACAAACAATATTATTCTTTTACACCACCTAAAAATATATTTTTATTTATCTATTTGATTTTAAAATAATATTTTTTGGCGAAAAAATACTGCATTTTAACTAAGCAAACAAAATCTTGAAATTGAAAATTTGAATTTTGAAAATTGAAATTTTGAAAACAGTTTTTTTTTGGGTCTGTATATGGGGTTACAAAGGTGTTATATTGACGAGTGGGGTGCTACAAACTGCTTGAGACCTCTTACAGTTGCGATAGGATTTTTAAAACTGGATACCCGCCAGAAGTTACAGTATAACAGAAAAAACACGACTAAAACGCCATATCAGTCCAAGATTCCAAGTTCCACTCTTATGGTATAAAGGTTGCGATTCCTTTCTTTATATGATCTTATGGTACATGCAATGAATTTGGTCAACCCTACCGCATAAACGGCAAGCTAAACTCCTAGCTAAACTACGTGTAATAGGAACTGGAGGTTGCGTCATATCTAGTTTATTTCTCTTTAATACCCGCAAGTTGGAAGTGGCTTAATTTATGACTTAAAAGTTCATATAAACATAGGTCAGCAAACGCTTTACAAATTTTTATATTAATACCGTCAATTCTGACAAATTTACAGGGGTGATCATAGTTAGTTTAGACATTATTATATGAGTGCCGGAAAAATTACCACTACACCTCGGCGAAGTTAGTAAAAATAACGCATGAAAGGACTTGAGATTGTCGTAAAAACGGAAAAATTAAAAGAATGCTTTGAGTTCGCTGAAAGAGAATACTTCTAAGAGATTTCCCTGCAAGTTTGTTTTTTTGCTAGCAAGTACACCGATCAATGTACCGTTGGCCCGCTGTAAAATATTACTTTTTAGAAAATTGCAGAACGCTTTGAGAATTTATTACGAGTACTGAAATTAATAACGACAAACAGGGCCTTGAAGGGTTGTAGACGCGTATCCTATTATGAGGAGTTTTGCTTAGAAATTGTATCAGTTATGCGTGCAAAGTGGCGATGAAGAACTCTTGAACTTTGGGTCTAAGACATACCAGCTTCGAGAGATCACGGCTTTGGGATAACTCGCATTGAGACATTTCAATTTTGGCAGAGCTCTGTTCGATCCTAAAGCGCAATGGAAAAATTCGTATCGAACAGCGAAAGAGATTTCAATATATGTAGGTACCTACTCTAACTATATCCTTAATATTGTTTGAAAGCCGAAATTTATAGACCTACAAAATATTTGTAGAGCTGCTTTTCTCCTTTTGCTTAGTTCTATTTCTATTATAGCATCATCACATTTTGTCTGTATATTGTGTAAACAACGTAAGATGTACGTTATTTTTTGTTCAGCTCGGCGGCGTATGCTGGACACCCTCTGTAGTTGGCCGGATGTTCCCCGGTGCAGTTGGCACAGGTGGGCTTGTCTTCCCGCGGCTTGGGGCAGTCTGCGGCTTTGTGCGGTCTTGCACAGCGGACGCACCGGGGCGAGTACCCGCAGTTAACGCTTGAGTGCCCGAAACGCTGACACGCGAAGCACTGCGGGATTTCCCTCTGGGGTCTGAAGACTTCAATTTTGACGCCGTAACAGTACAGCATGTTGGTTATGCTGTATATTGCACTGGCGCCGGGCAGGTTTTTGATGGTGGCGAGGAACACGTTGCTGTCTTCGCGACCGCTTGCCTGAAGCTTCCTCACGTACGAGGGCTGGAAACCTCGGCTCTTCAGCTCTTCGGCGATTTCTTCGGGGCTGAGGCAGGAAGCGAGCCCCTTTATCGCCACCTTGATCTCACGTTCGGTGGAAAGGGTGAACGTGTGGAACTCGATTGTGTTCCGACGTAGGTAGTCTTGAACCATGCGAAATTGGTTGGCGCTTTCCGCAGGGATTCTGGCGCTCTTGCCTGCAGCTCGGATGTTTACTGGCTTACCGGCAATTGCTTCCAGTCCTCTCGCATGGGCCACGAAGTTGTCCAGGCTAGGTGGTATTCTTGGTTGGTTGGTGACGGTGCTGGTTATTGCGTTGTTGGTAGGTGCGTGGGGGGTTGACGGCGCGGGGTCGGTACGGCGGGTGTTGGCGTTTTTGGCGCTTGCGGCACCTGCGTAGCTTGCCGGTCCAGCGCAGTCCGTTTCCGAGGGGTTTCACTCGGATTCCGTGCGGTGGGTTTCCTTTCGTCGTTTGCTCCGCTTAATCGCGGGGGTAGCAGGTGGTGGTGGTGGTGGTGGTACTTCCGCCAGATCCATCGCGACGGCATTATCCTCGTCCGGAAGTGGCGCGGCTGCTAGCGTGGTAAGTGTTGGCGGTGAGGTGGATGCTGGTGGTATGGTGGGGGCTCGTGGCGCGGTGGGTGTTGATGGCGTGGTGGATGCTGGTTTCATGGCGGATGCTGGTATCGTCGCGTTGGTGCGGTACGGGTTGTTGCTGTTCATGGTGGCTTCTGGCGTCGGAGAGTTGTTGTTAGCAACGGTTCCCCTGTTGGGCACTGCTCTGAGAAGAGCACCTTATGCGCTGACGTCTTTCTCTCTTCTGCTTGCGGTTGAGAGCGGGCTGCTTCCTGAAGTGGCGATCCGCTCCGAGTGATATCGGAACGGCACGACTGGTTTTGGCTGCTTACTCTTGGCGTTGGAGCGCTGGTGATGGTTACACGACCGTTGTCTGCTGAACGCCAAAAGTCTATGCATAAACCTTTGAAAAACTCGGAGCGCATTGGTGAGACCGAAAGGAACTCGATTCAATTCATACTGTCGTCCAGGGGGTTACAAATGCGGTAAACTTTTTGGAGTTTTCCATCACACGAATTTGGTGGTACCCAGAACGTAAATCTAGACCGGTGAAATACCGACATCCCTGCAGTATTATCTATTTGATCGGCTCTTTCACGGTCTTGGAGTTTAGTTTCCAATAGTCGACGCACATTCGCTCTTGTCCGTTTTTTTATCAGCAAAATGGGCGAGGAATAACTAGATTCGCGGATAACGTCATTTCCTAACAACTCATCGATCATTCTCTTGACACTTTCCTGCTGACTTATGGGACACACGATAGGGCATCATGTAGGTAAACGGAGTGTCATTATTTACAGTTAATCTGCATAATATTGGGGGGCTGAATCAGAGCTCTCGGTCCGTTACAGGACCTACGTTAATACCTTCCATCGGTAGTGACGTGCCTTGGCTTGTATCAATTCTTAGATTCTGGTCCACTAGCCATAACACAAGACCATACCGTAACTAAAAGTTCATTTGCCCCAATTTCAAAATCATTCTGCCAAGTTTATTAAGGGTATTCATTATCGGAGCTTAATCTAATTATAGTTCGCGGATAGTCATTTCCTTCTTTCAGACGCAAACTAGCTTCTAGAGAATAAATCTCTAAAATTATTTACTGTTATCTTTAGGCTTAAAAATATGTGCTAGAGTATCTTTAGGTACTAGGGACTAGCGTTGGGCAAAAAAATCGATTAATCGATTATAATCAAACGATAATCGATAATCGGGTTTGATTATTCTATTAAATTAATCGATTGATCGATTATTTGATTAATCGATTATTTGATTAATTGATTATTTGATTAATCGGTTATTTGATTAATCGATTATTTGATTAATCGGTTATTTGATTAATCGATTGTTTGATTAATCGATTATTTGATTAATCGGTTATTTGATAATTGATTTTTTGATTAATCAATTATTAAGTAAATTTTAATTGATTATTATTAGCTGGATCATCAGTTTACGCAAAAAGGAGCACTCACAGCTCACAAGTACATTTCAAGTGTTATATTTTTAAGGTCTCGTTTCTGCTTAATTTAAATTTTTTTAATATGAATGCGGACATTAACCTAATAAAAGGCGCGTATGCAAAGATCAGCGGTAATGCAACAGATAGTGATTTTCATTTCATAATGTCGTTGGCCGTCTTAACCTTAGCATAATCCTTTTATTTTACCGCGATAAGCACGTTGCTATAAATGTGAATTGTGATGGCTTCCAGAAGAAGTATCTTATGGAGCTATTTTACAAGTACGGATGGGGGAGAATCGTCAAAATGCGATTTATGTGAAAACCTAATTCGTAACAAAGGGAACACGACGAATTTGAGAAACCATTTAAAAAATCGTCACCCAACCCAATTACTTAAATTAGAAAAAAAGGAGAAACACTTCACGAGTTCAGAGGAATCAGAAGGAAATCATAACGAGCGAAACGATTCAGGTGGCGAATCAAGCAGCAGTTCCATCGTAATAAGGTAAGATTTTCATCTGCTTAATCACTCAGATTCATTACACTGTATCTGTATCATAAATACCTAATTGTTTACATTACGGTTTTATTCTTGCATAATACAGATAGGTTCCTTCTTTGTAATTTGTAATAGTAAGAACTACCGCTAAAATGCGGGACAATTTATCATTTGTATTTGGTAGGTCTCCGTTCTGTCGCTCCTCGCTCTTGCACTACTTTCCTCAGATTTTTTTACCAAAGTATGCCTACCTAAATCACCAATGTCAAACTTTACCTGAATTGCAAATAATTCTAACTTATTTAGTAGTGCACATTTTCGCACATTAAGAAAATGTAGTTCGTTTCGATCTATCAATGTTGACGTTATTATTCATAACACGCTATATAGATACAGGGTGTGGCTGACCGATATGCCATAAATTCAAGGGATGTCGAAGGGTCACAAAAGATGACCATTTAGCCAGATTTCGTAGTAATTTTTTAAAGGCGCTCTAGCAATGGCGCATAAATAAATTCTTATTAATATTCTTCTTGGTAGGACGTAAAAATCAGAATGATATAATTATCTAGTTGCAGTTTGGTGGACGTGGATGAAGACTTAATAAATGAATCATCAAGACCAACGCTCTCCGAAGACGCTTCCAAAAACACAATTCGTTCTGTACCATCTACTTCTGATGCAAAACCTATAACTGGAAATGTCACCAAAACGACAAAACAACGTCGAATGGATAATTATACGTGTACAATTAGTGAAAAAACCAAAATTGATCAAATGCTGACAAAATTTATAGCATTAGATATGCAATCGTATAATTTAGTAGAGAAGCCTAATTTTAAAAAATTTGTCAACTCTCTTAATCCGAGTTATACGTTGCCAAGCCGTAAAACTTTAACTTATAATTATATTCCGACATTATTTCGTAAAATAAGAGAATCGGTTGCTAACTCATTACTAAATGTAGATCATTTTTCCTTTACGACTGACTGCTGGACGTCGATTGCACGACAAGCCTATATTGCGATCACCGTGCATTTTATTAACAATAGTTTTCAAATCCAAAGTGCATGTTTAGGATGTTATGAATTAACCGATGACCATACTGGCGGCAATATTGCTGATGCGTTACATTGTGTCCTAAATGAATGGAACATTGGTGAAACACAGCAGGTTGCGTTCTCTACTGACTGTGGCGCGAATGTGGTAGCAGCAATTCGCAATCTAAACAAAATTCATATTCCCTGTTTTGGGCATTGTTTAAATACAGCGGTAAATGACGCCTTAAGTATGGAAGAATTAGTAAATGTTATTAAAAAAATTAAGAAGATACAATCAGTATGTGCACATTCGTGGAAATTGAACAGAGAACAGAAAAGGTGTCAGGAGAATCTAAATTTACCCCTAAGAAAAATTCCTTCATATTCTCGAACGCGTTGGTGGTCGCTTTTACATTTAATGATTGTAATTAATGAACAACAACACGCCTTGCGTGATTTATTTCATTCTTTTGGTAATGGAAAATTTAAAGGTTTTATATTAGACAACAAGGAAATGGAAATCATTGCGGAGATAATTAATTGCCTTAAACCAATTGAAGAGATTAGTGAACATATGTCTGGAGAGAAGCACGTTACAGCAGGAATTATTATTCCGTTGTATGAAAAATTAGTAAATTTATACGGTTCGCAAGCCGATAGTACGCAAATATTTGAAGATGCGATAAATATAAAAAACAACTTTATGTATTCAATACTTGCAAAGTTACGCGAGAGGTACATAAATAATAAAGAAACCTACAACGCACTATGCATCTGCACATTTCTGGATCCCCGATTTAAAACTAAATTTTTTACGACCGAAAAACAAGAAGAGGTTAGACAACTGGTTACATTTGAATGCGAAAACTTAAATTTAAAAGATATAGACAATGATCAACATCAGCCCAATAAAAAAATCAAGACGGGACTTGCGGCCATTTTGGGAGACGTCTCTAATGATACAGAAATTCCAAATGTGAATGATGGTTTGGAACAAGAATTAAATCATTACGTCCATAGTCCTGTTTTGTCCTTGGATGGTGATCCCTTAAATTGGTGGAGCGTAAATAAAGAATTTTACTGTAGACTGGCAAAATGTGCACAAAAATTTTCATCTATACAAGCAACAAGTGTATCTTCTGAACGAGTTTTTAGTAAGGGAGGCTCTATTGTAACTGATAATAGAGCTTCGCTTACTCCAGATCACGCAGAACAATTAATTTTCATTGCGTGTAATGCACTGTACGTTACATAGATTATCTACTTTTCTAGTAGTGAGTAGTATTATTATAAGTGTACCTATGTTATTCAATAAAGAATATTCTGCTATACTGGTACATTATAAACACTAAACAGAATGAGCGTTTCACCAAATCGTTCTTGTAAGACACGAATGCAATAAGAGTACAATGGTAGGTATTACATAAAACCAAAAACCATAAATCAATAATTATAAACAGAGATATACTGTTTGATCATAATGAATAAAAAATTATTTTATTTTATAGCGGATGTTAAAACGTCACTTTAAACAGCTAAAATGAATTAAGATTGTATCATCAAAACTAAAGCACACCTCACCGGAGAGTAAGCTGCCTAATCATTTATTTTTATTTATTTATTTTTATTTTTGACCTTCATTTTCAAATGGGCAGGGTTTCAGCCAAGGCTGTTCTACCCACCAACCCACTATGCATTTGCAAATATCCATTCCCAAACCCGGATTCGAACCAGGGACACTTTGTTGATTATTGATTAATCGATCTGCCTAGTAATGAACGATTTGATGAAAAGAGTAATGGAATTATTTTTTATTTTTATTATTAAATAATTAACATATTAATGCATACAAACAGATATTTATCACTCCTTGTATGTGACAATCGACTTTTGATTAAACGATTAGGTGATTAATCGATTATTTGATTAATCGATGATTTGATTAATCGATGATTTGATTAATCGATTATTTGATTAATCGATTATTTGATTAAACGATTATTTGATTAATCGATTATTTGATTAATCGATTATTTGATTAAACGATTATTTGATTAATCGATTATTTGATTAATCGATTATTTGATTAATCGATTAATCAGTGTAATCGATTATTTTTCATAATCGATTATCGATTATTCAAACCCGTAATCGCCCAGCCCTACTAGGGACTATATAACGCTATTTTCTACCATCTACCTCTAATAAAAAAATTTGTCCTTCCTAATGATGACCACGGCCTTTTAGTAAAATCTTGTCTTTTGTATCAATACTTAATCCTAATTCTTACTTCGTTATCTGGATTTCTTTATCTGGATTAGCTGGATTTTTAACCGATCGGGAAAAATGTTAAGGAAAAGTCGTTGCTGTTGTGCGGTAGTGTTCAAAAAGATTGTTAGTTATGGCCGAGGGGTCAACCACCCATTCAAATGTGTACACCTATTACAATTTTTTGGTAATATATTACCAAAAATTACTCCCAGTTCTTACGTTTTATTACTTGTTATTACGCATTATTACGAATAATGTATATACATGTATATTAGACAAAATAAAAACTTTATTTAGTGTACAGTTATTACATTGTCATTCTAAAGAACAATATCTGAACTAATCATTTTTTTTTCAATTTCAAATGTTTAAAATCTCGAAATTAATATGTCAATACTTGTAATAGATACCTAAGTATTAGGTACTTTGGATTTTATCTATAACTATATACTTATAACCTAAAATCTCTTTTGATTGCTTTATATTTTTCTTTAATTCTAATTGAATCATTCCTTTTTAACGAGAAGGGCTCATTCCCTTCTAATTGGATAGGGCCATAAAAAATGAATTCTTCTTTTATTTGTTGAATGTCTTCTCTTTTTGGCCAGACAAATTTATCAAGATTTTTTACTAAAAATTTTATTACATATGTATTTTTATCAACAGACTCAATTATTCTGCCGATGAACCAATCTTTATCAAAATAAACCCAATAATAATGTTCATTGAGCCTTAAACTTTCTTTATTTACATCCGTTTGACCTTCCTCTTCATCTGATTCTATACTCACACTCGAATTCACTTTCCAAATGAATCGTACCATCTTCATCTTCTGATGTAGAATATTTTCCGTTTTTTTAAATTAGATCCTATTTTAATAGGCCTTTTCGTTTTTCTTTCATTTGTACTTATCTTTTTTCGTAGTGTATTTTGACTGCAACTCATGCCCTTTACCCTATGTAACCTGTCACTCGATAATCTACCTTTTTTATTTGAAAAAAACCATACCAGGGTGGATTTTTTAATTTCCTTTTCTCCTATTTTTAAATAGGACCTTTTGTCTTAGCTGTTTTTAAGTAAACGACTTTAAGTCGAGCGTTGAAAAAAACCCAATTTCACCATTGTTGCCCTGATCTTGGTCGTCATCAATTACGTTGACCAGTTCTTCTTCAACACTCCTGTTTGGTCTTCTGATACGAATATTCTTTTGCGATAATTCCTAGTAGATAAATACGTATTTAATTCATCGGTCCTTAGGGATCCTTCCGTAATTTTAGAGATATCAGCTAATAATCTCTGAATGGTGGTTATAGAAGGTAATGCATTATTCATACTGAATTTTGTTCTTTAACTGTTGGTTTCATTATTTCCAGATTGTTTAAATTACTTTGTAATAAATATTGTACTTCTTCAGAATTATTTACAAATTGTACAAGCTTGTCAAAAAACTGTGTTATGTGCGTCTGATTGACATTGGGCATATTGATTAAATTCCTAATATTTCGCTCAGATCTCGAATATTTGGGATCCTTCCATTTTTGCAGGCGTTTTTGCGTTTTCTTGAGAGGTTCTTCTAAATTTTGATCAAGATTTGATACTTCTTCAATCGGTTCCAAATCACATTCGTCCCTAAAACTGATGGTTGATGGTCCCGGAGTTGCTTCTTCGGCGACGTTGTTATTGTTCAACCTCGAGTGAACAAATGATAACAAGTTACCTTGTTTTTTGCCACCTTTTTTATGCTCTGTCTCGGATAGTTTATTTCCTCTTTCCTGTCTTCGGATTCATTATGGTAAAGTATACTGTCGTTGCATTGCATAGGGACAAAAACAACAGAAAATCTTGGCCTTGTTTTCTTTTAAGTTTACATTACAGTTTATTTCCTTAATTAAGAGCATATTAGCTTCACTTAGATCTTTTAAATTATTTTGAGAATAATTCACCATTAATTGTTTTAACTGGTGAAATGCTTGTTGTTCCAAATTAGACGCTCTTGCAGATTCTCCCTCTTCATTTTCATCAACCGTTTGCGAACTTAAAACCGATTGTAAAGGGCCTGGTCTCGGGATTGGTTGTAACATATTAATGATTTTATCTTTCAAATCAAAAAGAAGTTGCTTATCTCCCTCCACTACTTCAAAAAGTTCTGGCATTGCATCGAAAAGACCGAAAAAATCTTCTTTCTCTGCACCTTTTAAAAGTTTTGAAAGTTTATTCCTAGCAAATATCTCCATTTTTTCAATTGCTAGATTGTCTATTCTTGATAGAGACACCATGTTGTCATATCCATTGTATGTAAGCAAAAGAGTTAGGTAATCTGGCAATTCTACTTGAATGTCCATTAATGTTTTTGTCAAATTTTCTTTTCTTTGAATTAATGCCATGTCAATATCTATAAAAAAAACATGTAAGAACGAAAAATAATATTGCTATAGTCAAAATGTAATGCTTTCTTGATTATATACGGAAATAGTGATAATTGTTTGACAGCTAAAATTGCTATAAATCTTCATTTACAGATCAGAATTTTAAAAAAACTATTAATAAATACAATGTCCGGTGTAAAGGGCGCCATAACTCGGGGTGGCAGGGGGGGGGCACGGCCCCTGGCCAGCATAAAAATTTGACTGCTTCTCATCTAAAAAAAATGTTGTTATATCAGTTAGTATGGAATGCGAGGAGCGGCGGCGGGTGTGGTGCGTGTGTTCTGTTGTGTTATGGTGCGATGAGCGGACGCTAGACGCACTGATCAACTCTTAGGGCCTCTGCGAAGTCAGGGCAAATTAAATACCATGATAAATGGGAGAAGGTACAATAACAAACGCTAGAAGGGAGAAGCAGGTTGTTCCCATGCGTGTACCCCCACCCTTCATAAATCATCTTCGTTGTTTTTTTCTCCCTCCTCCTCGAGCGGAGTGACGTGACTGTGACACTCATTAGTGCAGTGCAGCAGTGCAGAGGTGTAGTTTGGTTTTGGCGTTTGTTGCTTTGTTTTGAGAAAGAAGATACCGAACACGAACTTATTTACGTTATGAATACTGGTTTTTATTAGGTGAGTATTGAGTTATTTATATTATAAATAAAAATAGGCATTGATTTTGACGATTTCGTTGTACTTACAAAATAAAAAATTGCCGCGGTTTGCCGAGATTGTTAAATGGTACACCATGTTTTATTTTTATGATTCTTGGTGTCGCTTTCCTTCTTGCTCTTTATTACTTAAACATTTATGCCTTGTCAGCCTTGTTTTCATAATTTTTTCAATTTGTATTTAAATTATAATTAGGATCAAGGGTGTGGCAAGACTCTGGACTGGACTCGTGGTTCTGATTTACTCGTATTAATTTCAGATATGGATATAAGAAATTTCTTTGGTCGGAGAAGTAGAGGCCGCCAGGAGTCACCAAATTCTCAAGATCCGACACCGGCCAAAGTTCAGCGTTTAACACCGTCCGAATCCCCATCTACACCAGCGGTTGACTCATCAGGTCTAGGTGATCAGGATCTCCAAGCTCTTCATAGTTCAAGATCGTCCGAATCACCATCTACACCGGCTATTGACATCTCAATTGATCTCCGAGCTGTACATGATTCAAGATCGTCATTACCATCACCTTCCTTAGCTGGTGTTGAAATTCCGTTATTAAATCTTGCTCACAATGTCACCGAATTAGATGAAAATGACATCGACCCAGTGATTTCACGTTCAGCTGCTGACCAATTTGATTTGAATGGGCGGCAGCCATTGGTTGTAAATCACAGCTTTGATGTAGGTGAGTTCATGGACTCTTCAGTTCCAGAAGATGTAAAGTACCAGCTCATTACAAACCCACGTGCTCAAAACTCATCTCATGATTTTAAAAAAGACGTTGATGATGGAAGAAAACTAAAACGGCCTTTCCAGAAAAGTTGGTTTGAAAAGTACTCCTGGTTATTATATTCACCTAAGCTCAAGGGAGGTCTTTGCAAGTTTTGCACTCTTTTCAAGCCAGTTTTGAAAAGAGGGACTTTTGGTAACTTTGTAACAAGGGCTCACCATGACTACAAACATTTTCATGAAGATGCTCGAGGGCATGAAAAAAGCCGTTGGCATATCGAGGCCACAGGAAAAGCCAAAAGCTTTTGTGAATCCATAGAACTGAAAAGAAAAAGTGTGGTTGAGCAGATAGACAGTGGGGTTTCAGAAATCGTAAATGCCAACCGCGCTAAACTTAAATCTATTCTGTCAACATTGGTATTCTGTGGAACTCATGACATACCCATTAGAGGCAAACTCTCTGATGAAGGGAATTTTAAGGATTTACTTCTGTTTCGAGTAAATTCTGGCGACAAGGTGTTGGAGGAACATTTAAATCACCACAGTGGCAAAGGAACACATCACACCGGGTACAAAATGATCTAATAAATATTTGCGGCTCTGTGATTCAAGAACAAATTGTTGGTGAGGCTAACAAATCTTTAGCATTCTCATTGCTAGCCGATGAAACTGCAGACATCAGTGGAAAAGAGCAACTGTCTGTTGGAATACGTTTTGTAGACGAAAATTCGAACTTCGCTGTAAAAGAAGAATTTGTAGGGTTTTCGGAACTGACTATTTTAGATGCTGAGGGAATTTCTACAGCTATTTTGAAGTTCGTCGAAGATGTGGGCTTAGACATGAGCAAACTAATTGGTTTGGGTTTTGATGGGTGCTCAACCATGGCAGGCCATGAGAGTGGAGTTCAAGCTAGGATTAGAGAAAAATATCCAACAGCTGCATTCTTCCACTGTGCATCACACCGACTAAACTTAGTTGTCAATGACCTTAACCCGGACCCCCCGCTTTGCTGGAGGGTATTCCACACTCTTGCCCCCCCCCCTAGGATATATCCTATGGGCGTCCTTGGCCGTGCATCTACCATTTTAGAAAAATCTAAACTACCCCTTTGACTCAAAATCTTTGGAACTATTGCTACCTAGATTGCTACTTTCAGCAGTTGATTGTGTATAAGTAAATTCGTTGGGCTTGTCTAGTTCTGATTTACCACAATTAGAAGAATTCTCTAAATTTTGATCCATTACAGGACATGCTTCGGGACAAGCCAAAGGGCTATTCACATTCTCAGATAAGTGCTTGTTTTGAACATGTCTCTTGAAGCTATTAATGTTTGAAAATGTTGCATGCAATTTATTTCATAACATTTGTAAATCTCTATGCTTTTTAAAAAATGCAAATGTTTAAAATGTACAAGTACAGACGAATTTGTAAAACGTTGTGCACATACAAAGCATAATAATAATAATAATAATAATAATTCCAATGTGAGTGTGTGAATTTTTATTTTATTTATTTATTTTTTTTTTTTTAGGACCCTACATAACTTCACCAGACACAGACACAGACACTAATCGTTACTTGATTTTAATCCGTGCGATTAGTTAACCAGGCTAGCCCTGAGTTCTCACAAGATACACCGACCATAATAATAATTTATTAGTGCGTTAACAAAGTTTTGCATAAGTCAATAAAAAGGGATTGTAGAATTACTATAACAGAATACAATTTAAAGACACATAACAAAAACAATAAAGGAACAGTATTAGCCTATACAATTGTCGAATTTGTGGCAAAAGAATTCATCGATGTTAAAAAAAGCTTGTGTCAGTAAAAAGGTTTTTAGCCATTTACTCAGAGTTTATATATCATATATCATATTTACCTATGTAAAATGTAACAGAAGATCATGGAAATCATTTAAATCATCGCATAATAAATAGATACAAAGGTCTGTATGTACCAAATAAGAATCTAGCCACTTTAATCTGTATGGCTGGACATCTAAAGGCATAAAAAAGTTAAGATAATACTATATAGCTATGTTGTTAGTTATTAGTAAGCTGTAACTAATTGCTTACTGGTATGATCTATAGTTTTATTACATATACACTTTAGTTACAATTTTCGTTGCCAAGCTTGCAGACTTACCTCGAATATTATTTTGTCACGTAAACTAACTTGAGGCAATCGTTCCCAAAAGCCGTCTAAGTTTTGTAATGTGATTGTTTTTAGTTTGTCTATAGTAATTGCGTAATCTAAAATTAATTAATGGTAAAATGTGAGTCATGTATGCAAATAAAATAACTTACCTACACAATTATTCATCAAGCAACTTACTTCTATGATACCCAACTTTCAAACAGTCGTTTTAATTTCAAAAAGCCTTTAACTCTGTCAGTCTTTTTTCTTATTCCCAAGTATGAAATTCGCATTAAACAATCCTGCATAATTCAGTTTCTAAGTAGGCATGGACGTGCACGACACATACTCACTTGACATATGACTTTAGTTAGATTATTTAAAAATTTACTTATTTGCTTGCATTTTTATAAACGTTTTTGTTATAATAATAAAATCGCATTCATATAAAAACATCGTTTGTGGGTGTTAATCTTTGTATTGTCTGTTTTGGGTTCGTGGTATCTCAATTGTACATAAATTGATTCAATTCATTTATTTCGAACAGAGCAGAATCTCTAATAACAATCTAATTGGTCATTGTTGGCTGAAGGTGATCATTTTGATCGTGCGCAGAATCTTGCATAGGTCCTTATCGGTTGTACTTTCTAATTCCAAAGTTCTATTACTGTCAACTTCAGGTAATACGTTGATATCATCTTCTGGGATCTTTTGAATATTATATGGTAAAAATCCCTCAGAAGGAGTATTTTCCCCAATTTCTCTCATTTGATTTATGTGTCTACGCCACTGTCTACCATCGTCTAATTATACCGTATAATGTAATTTCCTAAAAGTATGTATTACTGTCCCAAACTTCCATTTCTCATGAAAGTAATCCCTTACTGCTACTCTCGTACCCACATTAATTCTACGAGATTTTATGTAATGTTCCCCTGAACTTGTAACTTTCGACTCGGGTCTTATCAAATCTATTCTAGATCGTATCTCCCGATTAAACATTAAATAAGAAGGTGAATGTCCAGTGGTTGAATGTGGCATTTTCCTATACTGAAGTAGAAATTTACTCAATCCAAAATTTCGAGTATTTCCCTCACACTTCATAGTTTTTAGTGCTTGTTTCATAGTCTGAACATATCTCTCCGCCAACCCATTGGTTGCTGGATGGTATGGAGCTCAAAGTTTTTGTAAAATCCCATTTTCTTTTAGAAATGTTTTGAATTTTAATGAAGTAAATTGGCTACCATTGTCACTTACAAAAACTTTCGGTATTCCAAAAGTCGAAAATATTTTCCTACAAATTTCATTTGTACCTTCACTAGTAATGTCTTTGATAAAATGAATTTCGGGCCATGAATCCACCAATATAAAATAATAGTCCCGCAAAATCGGCATCTACCCTGTCAAATGGTGCTTTTGAAACTTCCCATTGGTGAACTTTGACTTTTTTTTTACATTATTCTTGACTTTATTACATTCGTAACAATTTTTTACTAATTCTTCAATAGAATTGTCTATATTTGGCCACCAACAATAACTGCGTGCCAACCCTTTCATTTTCACAACACCAAAATGTGAAGTGTGAAGCTCTTCCAATACTTCCCTGTGTAAAACAATTGGTATAACTACTCTAGATCCTCTTAAAATACATCCGTTTTGTACCGTAAATTCACTTTGATCTAAATTAAATCTTAATTGTTTGTTAACTACCTTCCCTGAATTTAAACCTTGTAGTAAAGGTCGTAATGTATGATGTATCATCATTATAAGTCTCCTCCGCTAATCGTTTCACTGTAACTGGTAATGTTTGTATTTGATTTAATTCAAAAACATCGGGAACATCCAATATATCGGCTCCGTTAACTTAGCACCACCATTTCAAATTTTTGACTAAAGACAGATTGCGCTAGAATCTCTATGGCTAGCGCCAGCTAGCGCCACTTTGAGTTCAGCTAGCGCCATAATAGATTTTGCAGAAAAGCCCTTGATTTTCGGGGGGTGCTATGTTAACGCTAGCACCACCATTGCGTCCGATCATTTCCAAAAGCAAGCGCTGTGTTCGTCAGACCTAGCGCCAGCTAGCGCCACAAATTTTAGAGCTAGCGCCACCCCCAATAGTGCAGGGGGCAATTTTTCCTAGCACCACCATTTTGTTTTTTCGGGTAAAATTTTGACGTTTTGTGTTCTGCTGACCTAGCGCCAGCTAGCGCCACAAAT
>NW_022170249.1:48298150-48306062 GCF_008802855.1 Photinus pyralis
TGCGACGAACTTCCCCCTTAGCTCGTGCACGAACGGTAGCTTAAATGATGAAAGTACAATTATTTCAAGTTCATTTAATGGATGACTAATAATGTAATTGTACAATTCAATTATCATACAGTAGACGGTCGGTCGGTCTTTCGGGCGCCACCAAGACTTAATCTGCACCCCTAAGTCTTGGGAAAGGGGCGGTCGTGTCGGACGGGGTGGAAAGCCTCCGGGTATCCTCTAGTGGAGAACGGAATCTACCAGGGATCGGTAAGAGTTCACCACAAAATGGCGGCGGTCACTTCCGGCTTATCTAAAACAAAATATGGCCGACGGCCCGGACGGTAAATTTCCTAAAGGGAATAAAGCAATAAAGCACAAATCAATTAGCGGTGTCTAGGGGAAAGAAAAGCGGAAAAGCAAGGAGAACAGAATATACTTCCCCCCCTTAATCAACGTAAATGAAAATTAAGCGCTTACCTTTGTAATCAACGGTGGTAATAAATTCAGCCAAACGGTGATAACACTATCGATAGAAAATACGGTAAGCGTAAGGCGGTAATGAAGCTTAGCGGAACGGTAGCAAAAGTTACGGTAGTGCAAAAAGGGAAACTCAAAACGGTCGTGAAAAGGAAAGGACAACGATTTGACTTACGGTCGCTCAAAAGGGAAAACGGTAAAACAAAAGGGTTTCGGTGGATTCGGAATGATACGGTTTCGCAAATTAAAGAAATCAAAAGGCGTACTTACAACTCGAAAGTATGAAGCAGAAAGATCCCTCCCAAATTGAGCGTTTTCCTTTTAAAGGAAACCAATTTTGGTAGAAGTGGAACAGGGAATTTCCAAAGCCGGGCGGTGCTCGTACCGAGCGCGGTAGAAAATAATTCGGTTTTTAATTAATTGCGGCTCCTGTGGTTATCTTAAAAATCTGGGACAACTTGCAAACAACTAGAAAAATTACAGCGCCTCTGTGGACACCTCTCTCGACGGTTTCTGACAAGGTTTACTACTGCCCATTAACATGGCATTAATTAACAGCGCTTACCTAATTAAGCGTAATCAAACCTAAGTACTCATCAATCCAATCTGCAACTAGCTCCCTTGGACTTTTTCTTCTCAAACGGCGCTATCGCTTTAACACTCTTATCGCAACATGCAGGCATACGGACGGGACTGCAAAACTTGTAAACAACTCGATCTGAACTCGTTCTATCCTTGATTTTACTTATTATGGGAATCTAAAACATCTTATAAATAATTAACGGCGCTGAAACCAAAGAATATTAATTGTCCCTCATCTTCGCCAGGACAACATCCTTCGGTGGTTACAAAAATATCGCGGTCTTCTTGCGTAACGAAGCCCAAACCAATCGTTACTATACAGGGTGGTCTTTGTAAACGGCAAACTAAATGCAGAATTCCGGGTGCTTCGTTACAATACATTTAATTTTGAGACCACAATTCGCCGAATATTTCCTATTTCCCTTGATACGACCAACTTGATTTTGCATTGATGTGAATGCATTTGAAATTACATTCAAACTGCCAGTGGCTTGTTCAAATATTTTATCGGCAGAGTCGGGATGCGATTTCTTTTTACGCTTAAGCGGGGTATTGTTCGAGCTGGTCGCGTGGTGGTTCGGCTCGTGGTTGAGACAACTTGGAGTTTTATATGGGCACCTGATCGCCTTCGTCTGTTAATGTCTCGGTAAAATGGTATCATCAATATATTTTCTTCATCCTAAAAATTATTTTACATTTCACATTTACTGCTGAGCAGTTTAACAATTTTAATATTATTTACCATAATATCCTGAGGACTGCTGTGGAACCGCTGATATCTTCTATGGTGTCAGTGGGCTTTCTAATTATATTGTGATCAACAGAAAAAGAAGTTTACTGTAGTACCATAAGGTGGGATGGGGTAAACCTTACAACAAAAAGAATTAATTATTGATTGATCGCAGCGTATTTCAAACAGTTTATTTAAGAAAGGTGATACAAAAATAAACATGTATTTAGATTACACATAAACTTAATATTCACTTGCACGTTGACCTACATTACATTTCATACACACCTAATAAATCAGCTGTTTTTATATGTGCGCATGCATACATATTAAATGAAAAGCATGGACATCTAAACCCCTTAAAACAGTCACCACATTAAACATTACAAGTACTATGAGTTGCATAAGTGTCTGTTATTGCATTTCCTAACACTTACTTTTAATTTCAGTAACGGTAACTGTCGCGTTGCCGAAGAAAAATCTGGTCAAGGATAATTACAAACGTATGACCTGCATAACATTGATGTCGTACAAGTACATTTTCCCAGACTTTTATTAAGACACCTATTTGTATTCTGTAAATTGTTTACTTACAGCATCATCGCCTGCTCCACTACATTTGGACGCTTGCACTTTTTTGTGTTCATTGAAGAAGTTGGTCCTCAGACCTTGTAGCTTCAATTTATTTCGTGGCTGTTAACATTTTGGCGAACACTTCTTTAACGCCTTTTCAAATGGCTTGCATAGCACATGCTCTAGCATGTTTGTTTTTATATTCTGCACTCTTGGTCATATACAAACAGGGCCATCGTTTGATAATTATCAACTAAAGTTTCTACTTGGTCGTGTGACCACGACATGATTGCATACCACACTTGCTAACGAAAGCAAGCACCAGAGACAACTCTATGGAAAGCACCAGCAAATCTTCAACACCAGGTAAACAAATAAACATAACCACACATTTCACAATTCGTTCATGGCTATCATCGCATTGCGCTCACTAGCGCGCAGATTTCGTATAAAATAACCGAATTTTTAGAACAAGTTTTAAAAAAATTTTTACACAAAAAATTTTGTACAAAATTTCACACAAACTAGCGAGAAATTGTGTTTGCATCGACACTAAATAATTTGTCAAAAGTTTTGTCTAAAATTTTGTATAAAATTTAGCGTCGTGTCATACTGGCCTTTAGTGTCAATTCCTATATCAGAGGCTGCTGATTTAAACCATGAAGATACAATGTTCTTACCAACTGGGCTATTCTTGTACCATCCTTTCGAATTGGGTTGACTCCAGTACGGGTTTGGTGTTAAAAATAATCTGTCGGTCTGAATAAGATTTCTCCTTTTTTCCATGATTTCCCCTTTTTTCCATCAACTTCTAAAACAAACGAACCGGACACATTTGTGGATTGTCGAAATTTGTAATCAACCATTTACTATCCGACAGTTTTTTAGAACCATCTTGTGTGGTTTTGGAGAATATTGGATTATATTCTATTCGACCTTTTGGGTTTCCGAAATTATCAGTTCCTTCTTTGAAGTATTGGATACACGCAGAATATCCTTCCCCTCCTCTCCATGCCAGCTCAGTCAGCTTCGCGACTCGGGATAATTTACCAAATATTCGTGCCCTCGAAAAAATTTCCGGAAATAATTTAAGCTCTTGTGATATTATAAGTGACAATTCAATGCGATTATTCAATGACATTTGTCAAACTTCCACCATTGAAATCGGACACGGACGTTCCGGCGCCAGGATTTTCCGGCGCCGCGCTTTCCGACACCGCGCGTTTCGGCGCCGGTACTTTCCGGCTATGCGACTTTATGGCGCCAGGACTTTCCGGCGCTTCCAACGATCCGGCAGACGCACATTGGAACGAAACGGCCAAAAAAGGACTAAAACTGAAGCCGTTATTCCAAAAGGCGTTATTAATATATGTATATAATTATTTATATACTATTATATTAATGATATTGACGAGACCTACAAGATACTTTAAAAGGGAAAAATAATCAGCATAAAAAACTCTTTATCCATTTAAGGGACCTTGTATCTTTTACGGTTTACGAGATCCCCATAGTAAATATAAAGAAACACCCTGTATACATATATAAATGAATATATTATGAATAATTTTACATCAGCCCATAGGTATTGTAATTATGAGAAATTCCCCTCAGGTAGTCGATGTCTTTTTCGCGGCGGTATTCCCTAACCTTGTTGAGGATTCTTTGATCGGCTTCTTCATATTTTCGTCTTTTCCTATTTCCCTCGAACCCTGCGATGAACCTTTCATAATCCGCATCGATAATTTTTTGTAGTTTTCTGATCTGGTCAATGAACTTCCATATTGTTGGATGATGTCCTGAAATACAAGTTACTAATCTTAATTACAATTTACGCTTTCTGAAATTAAAATGACTATCCTGAATTGCATGTGATAATTTCTCAAATTCAATTTACTATTCTGAATTACACTTAACACTTTCTGAAATTCAATTGACTAATCTGAATTACACTTGAAAAAGGTGTAGTCTACAGAGATTTCCCCTGCGCATTACCCCTCGGATTAACTCTATACAACGCACACTTCGTATAAATTATTGTTAAAATTACCAATCTTTATTTTTTCTCTCCTACTTTGACAATGCTAATGTTTAAAAAATGTAAAACTTATGGCAATAAATTATTATTATTATATTATTATTATTACACCTTTTTGTTTGAATCCTGTTCTAACGGCATCGACTTCTTGTTACTTATCTTTTCCCATACTCTGCAACCGTGACTTGCTCGTCTCTTGTAAAATTCAATCGCTTTTGCCAACATAAGTTCCGGTTCTCGTAAGTACTTTTCCTTGATGCTCTCTTCTCTTACCAATTACCAACCGATCTTTAATCATATCTTAATCACTGAAGCCACACGTCTTGTTAAGTGTTTTTATTTCCGTCACAAATTGTTCAAATGACTGGTTCGGTTTTTGGACTGCTGAATAAAACTTATACGGAGTTTTCTCAAATAATGTACTTTATACTATAGGTAATCGATTTTGAATCTATGATTGATCATTAGACCTTAGCGTCTACTTGTTTAGGCGAATAATATCTATCAGTTTCCTTTTCTTCTCACTTCTTTCTTGCTCTTTTGTGTCTGGATCGATTTTTCTCCTTTTTCGAGGATTTCCTTTCTTGGTGAAACCTTTATTAGCAACTGTTTCTTCATTTTTTTCAACTTCATTTGAGCCACAAGGCTGGGGAGATACACCTGCTACTACTTCTTCCTCAACTCCTACATTCCCTTCATCTTGAATGTTCTCTGGAATCCCATCAGCATTGTGTCGATTTTCAAGTAAATTTTCCTGGGAAGCCATATCAGGGTCGACATTAGGTGGCAACAATATAATACGTCCTGGATCTTCTAGTGAATAATACCTCATTATTCGTAATTTTACATGAGGAGTCCACTTTAAGAAATTTGTCTTTTTGGGTAGGGGGTTCAATGTTCGTTAGAGGAGTTAACGTAGTTGACGGGTTGTTCAAGAAATCAGGATCGTCAAGTTCCTGTACAACATGAACATTGTCCCATTCTACTGGTTCTGAGACGGTATTGGCAAGTTCAAGGGTTGTGGGAACTAAAGATACAATTTTTCTTGTTCTATTAGACATGGTTGTTTATTTAGAAATGCCGCCAAATACATAACAAGAACCTTTTTACATTCCGGGGGATACAATGTAAGCACTTACCATGACAGAAAATAATAATCACATAATAAACATGAATGGTAATTAATAATTTAACTTATATATTATATTCACAGAGCAACACAACACAGACACCGAACGCAAATCTCTTACTAGCATTGGAGAAAAATTGCGCACCCCGTTTCCCAACCGAAAGCGCGGTATGTAACATATCCTAAGTGTATCCTTGTCAAGGAGATACGGCATTTCAGCTTGGCACGATGCAGATACATTTGCTCTTAGGAAAGTCAGGCCTTTTTGTAGATACGGCTATTTTAGAAGTTGAATTTCAGCATAAACCATGCCGATACGGTTTTTTGCTTTGGCAAGCACCTAAATTAACTGCTTTAAATGTAGTAGTGCTAAAAACTCAATTTCCGATTTTTTTGTAGATACGGCGTTTGATTTTAGGACGGCAGACTACAAGAAAAATTATACCAGCAACAGTTTGCCTACATCACTTTCACTCCCAGATGTGCTAGGCCCCACGTTGATATTAGATACGGTTACGGTATTATCATCATCATCAAGGAATTTCAAAAGTTCGTAATGTAGGTCTTGGAGGCAAGTCGGCTGCTGCAGGACCACTGGGAATGTTCGTTTTAGCTTTTTTCTTTGCCTGCATGAAATCATCTCTCAGTTGCCTCCATCTTTTTTTGACAGCATCTAAATTGTTCAATAATGGCGTCACTTCATCCCACAATTTTTTTAGCTTCATAGAATGCGGTTCCTGCACTGGAGTGCGGAAATCCCACAATGGTTTACGGGCATAAACCAATGAAATTAATAATTCATCATTTATTACACCAAGAGTTCGCACTTCTTTCGGCACCGCCTCTCCCAATTTACACGTCCGTTACGTTTACATAGCTGGTATGTCACAATAGTTACATTTTCATACCTGCTACATTTCAATGAAAGATCAAACGTATGTTATCTGTTGTGGAGCATGAAAATCAATAAATGAAATATATATGTTTGTTATGTTAACTGTACATCGCCGGTATGTTTTCTGTAACAAAAACACAGTGCATTCCCTAGTAACACTTCGTGACGAGCAATTTTGACACTTGACGAACTCGTGAAGAATTATCGTTATAACGTCCTTTTTATTTAAAATCGTTAACCAAACTGTGACGATAAAAAGTTAGAAAATTATAGTTTAGAATGTAAAGAACATACGATAGACTATCATTTATTTAAAAAAACCGTTTTCGCAACGAATTGCATCCATATATATATATAATATATATATATATATATTATATAAAGTAAGGGTTTTTCGGTGGGCACGCGGGTAGCTGCAGTCGTGCCCCAGGGTTTCTAAATAAAACTTATTTACACACCAGTTTCCTTTTATTTTTGGACACCGTGTATCTACACCACAGAATACAGAATTATTATTTAGTTGGTATCCCTGGTGTCGATACGGTAGTATTCTGCAGTCGGCTATGCCGTTGCCTCGGGTTGCGGTAAAAGGGCAATGGCGGCGATCTCAGGTGTCGAGATGTCGGAGCTGATCGCCTCGGCTCAGCGGTACTCTAATTTGGCGGTAGCTGTAAGTTTATCGATTAGCGGATTTTTATCCGGGAGTTGGTAAGCTATCGATGAATCGGGGTGCGAATGATTGGTGCCGCCGGGTTCTATTTCAGGTGAATGACACCAGCACTTCCGAATACTCGGCCCGTCAGTGCGGTATGGTACTTATGCTAGAGGTGGTACACAGGATGTGACACGGCCACTACCCCCGTACACCACGCTCGAGGTTGAAGCAGAATCAACGGTCGCAAACTGGAGGAATGCAGGTCGAAGGCCCCACAGTTCCCAGTTCCCGTACTTTGACTCGCCTCGTATCTAAGGGACTGGTGATAGTATGGTAACGAAAAGCAAGATGTGACACGGCCACTACCTCCGCTTAACGTTCACAACCTTACGACTAAATCAAGCAAGCGGGAGCTGGCTACATGCGGGTCACAGGCCCCACAGGTATCGAACTTCCGGGTGTTTGAGGGTTCGTCTTTCAAGGACTGGATGATTTCTAATGAATGGCGAGGTTAAGGGTGCAGGGACAGGTGGGTTAAGGATATAAGCGGAACGGAAACGGTATCGAATGCAAACGGGAAATCGGATGAATGATTATCAGTTTCAGGTCTGGATTCAGGTTTTCGGTCATCAAATGACAGGATAGAAGTGTCTTCTAAACTCAAGGGATCCTCCTTTTATACAGCCATGATTAGGACTACGACTAGGAAGTGGAAATGACACTTGATTATGTTATCATTAATGATTAGTTAGCGACATCTATTGATGTCAATGTAGTGCATTTGTAAAGGAGCGTTTACACGCTCCCATAAATAAAGGCACGGGTACATTGTTACCTTACAA
>NW_022170249.1:48306162-48325822 GCF_008802855.1 Photinus pyralis
TACATACAGAACGGAGTATGTAAAGTTGCCTATTGTCAATCCCCAAATTTGGTTATTTATAATATTAATTTGTGTTCGATGGTAAAAACATAAACTTAGTATAATTATAATGCACATTTTCTATCTGTATAAAACCAGCCACGCGGCGGAAGCTATCTTTTCGCGCTTTTTAGAAAAACTTTTAAGTTGTTTTTCCAAGATAACTTATCTATAAATGAAGTTGGAACAATTTCCAAAATTAAGATACGTTCGTAAACTTAATATCTAGGCAATAACGCCAGGAAAATTTATTTCCTTTTTTCTTTTCCAAAATATGACACCCTAACAGCCCTCGACGTTGCCCTTAAAAAAAGATTATTTTAAAACATTTTAGTAAACCCCGGCGTTATTGTCTAGCTAAAGCATTCACCTTTCACAGGAATATTCGACCCCTTCTTCAACTTCACTCAGAATTAAGATATCGTGGAACGAAATCACGCGTTTTCGGTCAACGGAACGGGTGTACTGTCCAGCCTTAATCCACGGTCCATAAAATACCGGCGGAATAGGATGACAAATAGTCGGTTGATCCAATACCTCTACTGTACGGGACTCTACTGTACGGGAGTAATCTCCCTTTACCAACGTAACGTCGTAACAAGAATGATTACGTTCTACTGTTGTTCCACCAAACAACCCATGCGCTATCGTCGCGCGTCTTTTTACTTCAAGACCTAACGCGTCGCTGGTGCTTTTTAGTATATAGGATCTTTGAGATCCGTTGTCGATTAGTACTCGCACGTCACGTTCGCCACCGTTATGTCGAATATTGACTCTAAAAGTTTGCAGAAAAACGTGGCTTGACGTGAAATTCGCGAGATCCTCAGATTTGGCTTTCTCAGGTAGATTAGCCGCTTTCGATTTGTCATGCGCATTATTTGCTTCTGGTTTCGATCCTACTTGCGGATCCGTTAATGTAGAACACATTAAGGGTAAGTGCTCCTTTTTACAAATAATGCATTTTACGGTGGCGCGGCATCTCTTGACGCTATGACCACCTCGCAGGCATCGAAAACATGCCCCTTTCTTTTTTACTATATCTTTGCGCTGTTCTAGCGAAAAATTTTGATCTTTAACACACATTGTACTTTCGTGATTTTTATCGCAAAAAACACAGCTCAAACCATCTTGGACTACTAACCCCGCGGCTGTCGCTATCGGTTCAGCGTTTTGCGATATTACCTTTTTCTTAAACGTAGGACTTAATCTACAGTACGAGTCATTCCCGGATTGTTTACGTACGCTAGCTTTCCTTCCCGAAGAGATACCAAAACCCTCAGCAGCGAGTGCAATGCGCTCCTCGCCCTCTACTTCTCTTTTTAGGAAGGCCATTAAATTGGCTAAACGCCTAGCAGGTTTTATCTCTTCACGCTGAATTGCATCTGATAAATTTGCTATAGACGCGTTCGCGGCCCTTTTGCCACACTCTAAGAAGTTCCTCTGGCAAGCACGACTCAATAAGTGGGAATAACATTGCTGCGCACTTCTCGGTGGTTACGCCTAGCGTCTCCAGCGCTCTCAACTGAGTTTCCAATTTATCGTAGAGAGATACTAAGTCAATTTCTCGCGTCGAAGTCGCGTTCTGAATAATCAACTTCAACAATTCGCGTACATAAACTTCGATTAACAAGTCCTCTCGACCGTACCGCGATTTTAACGAGTCTATAATTTTTGAATAGTTACCGGCCATCACAGGGTAGCTTTCTACGACCTGCCGTGCACGGCTGCCAGCAACTGTGGCTTGTATTAAGTAACTAATTTTATCGATTTCATCGAGTTCTGTATGATGATGAATTTTCACAAATTGTGCCCAAAACGCGAGCCATTCACGCACGTTCCCATCAAATTTTTTAAAATCTTTCGGTAATAAATCTCCTACCTTGTATGTTGTAAAGATTTACCCCATTGTTACCGATGCCACTGGAAGGAACGGCTGCTGTCGATGGCTTGGAGGTTAGGTCGCTCACCTGCTGCTGTAACTCAAGGAACTGTTCCATGAATTCTGCGCAAGTAGCTTGTTCGGCTCCCAGGACGTCTCTGTCGGCCGCCTCACCCATCAACAGCGTTGTTATTTCATCGTCGGCTTTTTGTAAAGTTGAATGCTTAAGCCGCAGCATTTCAACCGCCACCTTCAACGCAACACTATCTATAGGAGTTTTCGTTAATAACCCCCGTAGCTTGTCGGTGGCCCGCATAAAACTATCACGACATACGTCGCGGTATCGCCTTTGTTGCTCCATTTTTCGCGGAAATCGAACGCACCACTAAAATGTCAATTTTACACAAATATCGTAACCAAAACACTCAAACCCGGTGTCCTGTCACGGTCGCCATAAAATGTTAACAAAGCTTGATGAAAACTACCCGTTTTCTTTTGGGTTTTTTATTTCTTTTCACGATACAATTAAATTGACATAACTACTAAAAAATGCGTATTTCCACTCTCTTTTGTTTTTTACAACCCTGATATATGTCCAGCAATTTACAACAAAGGTAGTCGGTACAGACGCTGATATTATCGCAAAAACAGATAGGTTATTCCCGCTACAAAATAAAGACACGGAATGGAAAGCATGGGACACGAAACTAGAAGAAGAAACCCCCCGTAAAGTCACCGTTCAGGAAATAAGGGACGCCGTTAAAAAAATGCCAAAGAAGAAAGCACCCGGCCCGGATGGGCTGCCACCGGAGCTGGTTAGCAGAGTGGCAGGAGCGAGACCGGAATGGTGTACAAAGGGGTTTAATGAGGTTATGTCCACGGGAGAGTACCCAGCGAAGTGGAAAGAGGCGAACGTAGTACGTATACCAAAAAAGGAACCGGGATCGGTGAGACCAATCTCTCTGGTAAGCCACTTGGGAAAGCTGATGGAGAGAGTACTGGCAGGAAGAATAGCGCCATATGCAAATTTATCGGAAAGCCAGTTCGGATTTAGAAAAGGGAGAGGCACTGGGCCGGATTAAGAACACTACCAAAAACGCCATGAGCGGTACCAGACACACCAGGGAGGTAGCAATTATTGCCTCACTAGATGTGCAAAATGCCTTTAATTCAATTCCGTGTAAGGTAACAATGTACCCGTGCCTTTATTTATGGAGCGTGTAAACGCTCCTTTACAAATGCACTACATTGACATCAATAGATGTCGCTAGCTAATCATAAATGATAACCTAACCAAGTGTCATTTCCACTTCCTAGTCGTAGTCTAATCATGGCTGTATAAAAGGAGGATCCCTTGATTTTAGAAGACACTTCTATCCTGTCATTTGATGACCGAAAACCTGAATCCAGACCTAAAACTGATAATCATTCATCCGATTTCCCGTTTGCATTCGATACCGTTTCCGTTCCGCTTATATCCTTAACCCACCTGTCCCTGCACCCTTAACCTCGCCATTCATTAGAAATCATCCAGTCCTTGAAAGACGAACCCTCAAACACCCGGAAGTTCGATAACTGTGGGGCCTGTGACCCGCATGTAGCCAGCTCCCGCTTGCTTGATTTAGTCGTAAGGTTGTGAACGTTAAGCGGAGGTAGTGGCCGTGTCACATCTTGCTTTTCGTTACCATACTATCACCAGTACCTTAGATACGAAGCGAGTCAACGTACGGAAACTGGGAACTGTGGGGCCTTCGACCTGCATTCCCCCAGTTTGCGAACGTTGATTTTGTTTCAACCTAGAGCGTGGTGTACTGGGGTCGTGGCCGTGTCACATCCTGTGTACCACCTCTAGCATAAGTACCATACCGCACTGACGGGCCGAGTATTCGGAAGTGCTGGTGTCATTCACCTGAAATAGAACCCGGCGGTACCAATCATTCGCACCCCGATTAATCGATAGCTTACCAACTCCCGGATAAAAACCCGCTAATCGATAAACTTACAGCTACCGGCCAACTTAGAGTACCGCTGAGCCGAAGCGAACAGCTCCGACATCTCGACACCTGAGATCGCCGCCATTGCCCATTGTACCGCAACCTTAGACCATATAGTACATGGACTGCTATCGCCCTATGCTTTCAATACAAAATGGGTGGTCACGGATAGAGGGCACTGTAGTCGTGGGTATGTGAATCTCAGGGTAAACTAATGCCGTATGAACACGACTCGGATCGCGTAAATAGTAACTTTTATGGTAACGGCGTAGTACGGGAAGCTTTAAATACTCCTGATTATCTTCTATACGTCCACAAATAAGAATAGGTTTGCTTTTTTTGCCATATCTACACTATTAATTAATTGACGTTTGTGAATTTATAGGTTGACAGCCTCAAATCGTGTCTCAACGGACAATTTCGGACAGACTCGTTTACCCTGAAACGCACATACCCAGGCGATGTCCTTGACCATATTTTAGTTACAATTAGCAGTCCATGTACTATATGGTCTAAGACCGCAAACTGAGGCAACGGCATAGCAGAATACTACAGTATCGACAACAAAACCAGGGATACCAACTAAATACTATTTCTGTATTCTGTGGTGTAGATACACGGTGTCCAAAATAAAAGAAAACTGGTGTGTAAATAAGTTTTATTTAGAGACTCTGGGGCACGACTGCAGCTACCCGCATGCCCACCGAAAAACCCTTACATCCGACGAGGGTCATTATGGAGGAACTAGGGAAAAAGAATACGCCTAGATACTTAAGAAAACTGATATATTTACCTCACCAATAGGAGGAACACAGTTAAACTGCCGACAGGGAGGAGGTATACTTTTGAATCCAACGGAGGAGTGCCGCAGGGCTCGGTGCTGGGGCCAATACTATGGAATATTGCCTACGACGGAGTGCTGAGATTGGGAGTGCCGCCGGGAGTGGAGTTTGTGGCCTACGCGGATGATGATAGTGTGGTGGTAAGAGACCGTGAGCTCGATAGGGCGGTGCAAAAAACGGAGGTGATAAAGAAAGCACAACAATGGATGGAAGAGAGAGACCTTAAGCTAGTTGGCGCAAAGACGAAAGCGGCTCTAATGGCCGGTAAAAGAAGGTTACCGGAGGCCAGCCTGGTCGTCGACAAAACGAGGGTTCCCCTAGAGAGAACAATAAGACATACTAGGGGTTAAAATAGACAGGAGTCTAAGCTTTATACCACATGTAGAAAGAGCAATCGACAAAGCGAGTAGAATGGCGGATCAGCTAAGAAAAACTACGGACGGCCATAGGTCAAGAAAAAAGGGGGAAATGGAAAAACCTGTACAACGATTTAAACAAAGATCCCTTCGGACAAGCGTACAAGATAGTAGCGCGGTCCCTCAAAATGCCAGATGCCAGGGTCGAGCTTTCGGCCGAGCAGAAAGAAGAAGAGTTCGAGAAACTCTTCGTCTACAGATGAGAGAATAGCGACACACAAGAAGAACCAAATATCGCGGACGTCGAGGAGATAGACATGGAAGAATTCAAGGGCGCAGTAAATAGGATTAAGACGAATAGAGCACCGGGGCTTGACGGACTTCTACCGGAGATAGGCTAAACCACATATCTTTATGAGAATGTATAATAAACTTCTAAAGACGAATAGATTCCCCGAATGCTGGAAGAAGGCGAAGTTAGTACTGATTCCAAAGCCCCAAAAAATAACAGACGCGGAAGTCAAACATCGTCCGGTATGTCTACTGGACGTAATGGGAAAGGTTTACGAAAATGTACTGAAGACGAGACTGCTTGCCAACATAAAAAAGAATGGTGGCATAAATGATAATCAGCATGGGTTTCGGACGGGCAGGTCAACCACAACAGCAAATAGGAGGCTCAGCGAGGAGGCCGAGAAAACGGGATACGGAAAGATGAGATACGGCGTGGTAGTGCTCTTAGACGTAAAAAATGCTTTCAATGCGGCATCGTGGAGGTTAATTACGGAGAATTTATCTAAAAGGAAGGTAGATAAATATCTACAAAACGTCACTGAAGACTATCTTAGAAAAAGAGTGATTACGGTATCGAAGGGAGTAACAAGGGCGGTGTATGCAGGGGTCCCACAGGGATCAGTGCTCGGGCCAGATCTCTGGAATGTGCTGTACGACGGACTGATGGGTGTGGTGCTGCCCAGAGGAGTCAAACTGATCTGCTACGCGGACGACGTGGCAATCTGGGCTACGGCGGAAAGCGTGGCCAGCCTTAATACTAAGACCTGCGCAACTTTACACGTTGTGGACGAGTGGATGAGGAGGAACGGCCTCCAGATAGCCCCTGAAAAAACAGAAGCGGCGGTGCTAAATAGGCACCTACCACTGAAGGGGGTGTGTATAGTACATAAGCGGATAGTAATCCCAATAAAGACGGAAGTTAAATACTTGGGCATGATCCTGGATAAAGGATTGCTTATGGGAAAACATGTAATAGCAGCTACGAACAAGGCGCTAAAACTGATGGGAGACCTAGGCAGACTGATGCCCAGAATTGGAGGACCCACTCAAGCAAAGAGGCAAGTAATAGCACTGGCGGCCCAGTCAATAATTATGTACGGAGCCCCAATCTGGCTCAAGGCTATGAGAATTAAAAAGTACAACCAAATCATAAAGACAACCCAGAGGCAGATAAATATTAAAATTGCATCCACCTATAGGACAGTGTCTGCAGAAGCATTATGCGTAATCAGCAAGATGCAACCCCTAGAGCTTCTTGCCAAGAAAAGGAAGAAGATGATGGAACAAGTATGCTATGACGGAACTGAGACTGCAAATAAAGAATTATACGAAGAGTGGCAAAGACAATGGGATGATACACAGAAGGCGGAATGGACAAAACGCTTGATTCCACAAATCGAAGTATGGGTGAGCAGTAAAATGGGGAAACTCATTATTATATTAGCCAATTTCTGTCTGGGCATGGATGTTTCGGATCGTACCTGAACCGAATAGGGAAAAGGGAGACCACCAAGTGTAAATTCTGCGACGCAGAGGTGGATGACCCGGAACACACCTTCTTCAAATGCGAGAAGTGGACGAAGCAGAGGGATAAGCTTTGGACAGCGATGGTGGAGGTTACACCAGAGAGCATTGTAACGAAGGCAATTACAAACCACAATATATGGAAGATGTTTAAACAATACGTAGAGATGATCATCTCGCAGAAAGAGGAGGACGATCGAGAGAGGAAATAATTCTAAACTGGCCACGTCTGACGGATGAAAGTGCGAGACAGTGCCCGTCAGATAAAGCACAAGGCCAGGAGTGGTTTTAGTGGGTGCGAGTCCCACACTACCTTGCGCTGAAAGACCTTAAGGCGCCTGGTGTCCATTATGGATTTCCACTCCTTTATAAAAAAAAAAAAAAAAAAGGTGGAGGTAGATGGAACCAAGACCACACTCGCTAAATATATTGACATCCTTGGAGTTCGACTGGACTGTAGTCTAAAATATATCAAACACGCAGAGAGAGTTATAGAAAAGGCGAGCAAGACGGCGGCACAAATACAACGACTTTTTTGGAACTGTGGCGGCCCACGGGAAGGGCGAAGAAAAGTGCTTGCATCGACAGTGATGAACATAGTGATGTATGCATGTGAAGTGTGGGCGGTTGCTGTAAAAACCAGGAAAGTGCGCGAGATGATATACAAGCTGCAGCGAAAAGTGTCGCTCGGTATCGCAGCGGCATATCGAACGGTCTCCACAGAAGACATCTTTGTGGTAGCAAGCACCCCGCCCCTCAGGCTGCTGATAGAGAAGAGGATGAATGGGAGAAACAGGACCGAGACAATCGATAAATGGCAAGAAGAGTGGGAAGCCAGAACTTCGTGGGCGAAAATACTTATTAAAGACCTCAGGCCATGGGTTAGACGTAAGCATGGGGAAACCAATTACTGGTTTACAATTCCTGACAGGCCACGGAGAGGTAGGCGTGTACCTACACAGATTCAAAAAGAGAAGATCCCATAAATGCAGAGATTGTGAACAAAGGGACACCGAGGGTCATGCTGTTCTGCAGTACACCAGATGGGAGCCGGCCCGCTGGAGATTGTACATAGAGATAGGTGAATTTCTGGACTCTGATAATATAGTCCCAACAATGTTGGAGAGCCCTCGCAAATGGACGAAGATTAGTCAATACATACAACTGGTGATTCAGACACGTGAAAAGTAAGCAAGGGAGCCCGGTTTCGCCGCAATAACTTAGAAACAAGGACCACAAGCGCACCTCTGGAAGAATGCTTTGGCGATGCCCAGAGGAGGTCGCATTCATAGAAAACGAAGGGGGAAGTGGTTTAGTGAGTGCAAGCCCCACACTACCTCCGCCATAGATCCCATTTATCAGGCGGAGGTGTGCGTAGGCATTCCACCATCCCCACTTGAGAAAAAAAAAGGTTAGGTTAGGTTAAGTTAGGTTAGGTTAGATTAGGGTAGTCGCGCGCGAGGATTCGTACTGAGCGGACGTGTTGTAGAGCGCTCTAGAGCTCGCAAAACGAAGTTACGTTAAGCTTTCGGAAGAAAAATACGGGAGTGGTGTCAACGTGTGCGCGCTTAAAAGACCTTTCTTTTGGTGCAAACCGCGATAAAATCGGACCTGTACATCAGGAGCAGCGAATTTTTTAAGTTTTCTCGTGAGAAAGTTGTTTACGTGTGGACCACGTTTTTGGCAGAAGCGGTAAACGACTTGTGAGCGGGACAAGCGAGGTGTCGTTGGACAGTCCTTGGCACAGGGAGTCGAACCCGCACCGGGTCGACCTTATCGGGTCACCCCCGCAGGCGCTAGAGGGCTATCTGTGCGGTGGCGATAAACACTGATCGGTCCACCGGGGCGCAGGGGTAAGTGTTAGAGAAGTAGGAATTAGTTTTTGGTGTTGGGCGCGCAAAGACGAGCATTTTGACACCTGACTCGAGGGGGTAGCGCAGCCCCTTCCGCGCACGCTAAGGGCGCGACACGTGGTTTTTGGGGCGCGGAAAGAGGGGTCGGGCGGTGTTAAAACTAGTGCCGTTAGATAGGTGGTGGTGCGGCGGAGAGTTAGAGGTGCGGTCCGTATAAATCGGTGCACGCGTTCGGGAGTGGCAGCCCTATCAGCTTCCGTGCATAGAAGACTGATAGGGGTGTAGTGTCGGAACGGGTGGAGGGATCTCGACCGGGCACACTTTTTTGAAACCGGGGCGAAAAGACGAATCCGTGGACACCCCACTCGGGGGGGGGGAGCACCCCTAAGGGTTGTGTTTTTCGGTGGAGGTTTTTGCCGGCTGGTGGAAAATTATTACGAGAACGTTGTTGAGGGAGCAGTGCAGTGCGGCTAGGTGCAAAAAGCCGCGTCTTTTGACACCCCACTCGAGGGGGTGGGGGACACCCCTGCGCGCAGTGCTGTTTGGGGGAAGAAGTGCGAACTTGTAAATAGTAGGTTAAGTTAGTTCTTATGCGACGTTGCATATATAGTTTTCTAGGGTAGTAGTACGTGAATAGTGATAAGACAGCGCGAGACACTTGGTGCCGCGTAAAGTGCGCGAGTGCCCAAGGAAAATGCCGGACGAGGAAGAGGTGGTGCCGGAGACGCCCGCCGGTGCGTCTAGGACGACACGCAAGAGACACGACAGCGACGAGGACGCAAGCCGGAAGAAAAGAAGGGGTGCAACCCAGGAAGAAGTAGTGATTGTGTCGCCGAAAGGGAATGTTACTTGCATTGGTGATTTGCGGAAATTCCAAACGGAAGAGGGGATACAGGCCTCTGAGGTGAGGATGGCGATTGACGCGGCCATGGATTTTATCAAAAATTCGAAAAACACTCACAACACGCTCAAGGATCTTGTTAAGGTGATCAGCAACTCTTTTTACGAATTGGAGTGTAAGAGGCAGCTGGTAGAACAAAAATGGGGCCAATACGTAAAAGGGCTTCGGATCGCAAAAGTTCCGGCGCCAAAGGATACTACCCCTACCCTCAGGGTGCTGCTAAATCGGGAGATCTTTACGACAACTGACGATGAGGAAACGGCTACCCCCGTAAAGAGAGTGCAGTACGCTGAAGTGCTCAAGAGGGACGCGGGCACCAGCGTAACCCCAAGGACCTACAAGGAACACGGTACGAGTCCCCATGGAAAGAGAGTTACCTACGAGGATAGGGAAGTGGCTGGACCAACCAATTGGATACAAGAGACCAACCGGAGAAGATCTGCTAAGGTCACGATGGTAGAGAAAGGGGTGGAGACGGACACCGATCAGGAATGGGAGGCGGTCAAGAGAAGGCAAAGAAAACCCAGGCGTACAGACAGTGAGAGGGACACCGGGGCGACTAGCGGTAGCGAGGTCGAGAAAGGCAGGCAGGCGACCACCAGGAGAAAGATTAGGCCGAGACCGGAGGCGGTGTTAGTCAAGCTTAGGAACGAAAACCACATGACTGATATTCTGAAGAAAATTAGACAAATGGATATGGGAGGCGTCGACACGAAAATTGAGGGTATAAGCCGTACCAGGACCGGAGACCTGCTACTGCGGATGGAGAAGAGCGTCGGTAAGGCTACACCAGTGCTGAACAAAATCAAGGCCACAATCACGAACCGAGAAGTGATGCTTCTAGAGGACAATAAAACGCTGGAGGTACGGGACTTGGACGCGGTTACCACGCAGGAGCAAGTCCTGAGGGAAATACTAGGTGTGTGCCCCGAAGCGAGGTGTAGAGTGAAGAGGGTGATTAAGATTGAACGCGAGCAACAAATAGCTTACGTGAGCGTAGATAGCATCACCGCTGCGCACTTCCGAGTAGAGAGGATTCCTGAGAGTTGGGTTAACCTCATGTAGGGTGAGGGTTAAGGAAGACCAGCTCAGATGCAGGCGTTGCTGGGACGTTGGGCACGTGGCTAAGGACTGTAGCGGGAGTGATCACAGCAACAGATGTTTCAATTGTGGAAAGCTTGGCCACCTCGTCAGGGAGTGTGATCAAGAGACGGCCTGTTTTAAGTGCAACGGAGTGGAGCAAGGGCGCGGTGATGGGCATAGGGCGTACACCAAGGCGTGCGGGTACGAGAGACTGAGGGCGGAACATCTCAAGCGAATTGAGAACGGGGGTGCTAGAGGTGAAGTGCAGGTGACGGACAAGACAGAGGACACAGTAGTACATACAGACGAACAATGACGAAAGTGCTGCAAGTAAACATTAATAACAGACGGGAGGCGCTGGATCTCGCGATCCAGACAGCCAGACATTATAACGCTGACCTGGTGTTGATCTCCGAATTGGGGAGGACTAAGGTGAGGAGAGGGTTACTGACGGACCTGACGGGAAAAGTGGCCATAGTTTTAGTTAACGGGGATCTTTGTGTACATAAATGTGGACTGGGAGACAATTATGTGTGGGTTCAGACTAGGGGAAAGTACATTTATAGTGTGTACTTTCCACCAAACGATACGACGGACAAATTTGAGGCTACGCTCGAAAAGTTAAAGAGACATGAGAGCAAACGGCGCGCGCGATTTAATAGTGGCGGGTGACGTCAACGCGGCATCTCCGACGTGGGGTGCCACGGCTGTCAACAGAAGAGGAATTCAACAGGGGCAACACGCCTACCTTCGAGCAAGGTGCTCGGAGGTCCGTCATCGATGTGACCTTTGTCGCGAATGGACTACAAGAGCGAGTCAAGAAGTGGGAGGATGAGTCTTTGAGCGACCACCGCTATATTCTGTGGGAGATAGGGGACAGCCCTCTCACACCGAGACCACGGCAGACGTCGAAGGCATCCACGGCAGGATGGAACAGCAAAAAGATAAATCGAGCGGCCCTGGGGGAAATCTTGCAGAAGGCAAAGAGAAATGAAGACTGGCAGGTACCCAAGCTAACCAAGTACCTTCGAGAAGTGTGCGATAGCACAATGCCGAAAAGAAGACAGGGCCTGAAACCACCAGCGTACTGGTGGAGTGAGGAAATCGCCGCACAAAGATTAGTCTGCGTGAACTTGAGAAGGCAACTTCAGCACAGGAGACGTAGTGGCGGGGACGTGTCGGAAGGTGACAGAGTGCTGTGGGAAGAGAGAAAAAAGCTGAAACATCTGATAAAGAATAGCAAGGAGGCGGCTTGGAAAGAGGTTTGCGATGAACTGGATAGCGATGTCTGGGGGAGAGGGTATCAGATTGTGACCCAGAAAATAGGAAGAAGGGAGCCCCTCATAATGACCGATGAAGAATATGTAAAGGCAGTCAAGGAGCTCTTCCCGGAGCACGACGATCTCGAACCAAACGCGACAGGCGGGCCAATGGAGATCCAGCCGGTGACGTGCGAGGAGGTGCTGGCAGCGGCAGCAGGGCTTCCAGTGAATAAAGCACCAGGACCAGACATAATTCCGGCGGAAATAGTGAAGGCAGTGGCGAAGGCAAGACCGGAGATCTGGACACAAATCGGCACGAGAGCTATTGAAACCGGAGTATACCCGGAGCAGTGGAGAAGGAGCCACCTGGTGACGATTCCAAAAGCAGCAGGGGCGCTTAGGCCGATATGCCTAATAGATTTCGCCGGGAAGATATTAAAAAAGATTTTCAAGGAAAGGATCCTTAAACAAATCGAAGACAGGTTGTCCCCGGACCAATACGGCTTCCGCAAAGGGAGGTCTACGAAAGACGCGTTGGAAAAGATAGTTGGAGAAGTTCGGGACGCAAATAGCGGTACGTGGAGGACGCGAGAGGTTTGCATTGTGGCGTCCTTGGATGTTAAGAATGCTTTCAACTTCGCGTCGAGACAGGCCATAGTTGAAGCGGTGAGGGAACTGGGGGTCGACGACGTCATGGTCAATCTCATGAGCAGTTACCTAACCGGGAGGTACGTGACAGTGAAGAAGCCGTCGGGACAGAAGTACACTTTTAAAGCTAGTGCGGGAGTGCCGCAGGGGTCCGTTTTGGGGCCACTGCTATGGATAGTGATGTACGACGGTACGCTAAGATTGCTGCGTGAGTGTGGAGTGACTGTGGTCGGTTTCGCGGATGATCTCACTGTGGTGGTT
The DNA here is from genome assembly GCF_008802855.1 of Photinus pyralis. Taxonomy (NCBI): domain Eukaryota; kingdom Metazoa; phylum Arthropoda; class Insecta; order Coleoptera; family Lampyridae; genus Photinus; species Photinus pyralis. The sequence goes on from NW_022170249.1 coordinate 48,319,099, forward strand.
CGTGACCGCAGTTTAGAACGCGCGGGAGCTAAACTGCGCAGTACGGTGGACAAAATCAACGAGTGGATGCGGGCACGAAAACTTCAATTAGTGCCTGCTAAAACGAAAGTGGCGCTTATGACCGGAAGGCGGAGGTTACAGGAATATACTGTAGATTTAATGGGACCGCAGGGGTCCGATTTTTTGTGAGCGCGGAATATGAATGTCAGGGATGGTTCGTTTTACCTTTCGTGGGCCGGCCAACCCAGAACCGTAAGGACTCCCCCCAGCGGTAAAGGTGGAATCGACGTACCAGAAACGCCGGGAGCTATGGAGGAGAAAGAAACCACAGATGACGACGTGGTACCCGAGACTCCGGTCGAGGGTAGGAGGAAAAGGGAAGATTCCGGGACGGAGACTGATAGCGACAACCCAGTTCAAGTACAAGTAAAGAGAGCGAAGCGGAGACGAAACAGTGATAGTGTCTCCCAAGTCGTCAATGGGAGACCTAGGCGATATCCGAAAATTACAGACGGAATGCGCAATTCTAGCGGCAGATGTCCAGAGGCGTATAAACGAAACAGTGTCATTTACGAGGAAATCGACCAATACGAACAATGTTCTAAAGGAACTAATTCAGAAGATCAACCAGGAGTTCCAAAGGCTGGAAAACCACAGGCTCTTGACAGAGAATAAGTGGGCCAAGTATGTGGGAGGGTTGAAAGTGGCATCAGTTCGCGACGCGGACATACACGGATCTGGGGGAAAAAGGGTGAACACGGCAACCGGGATGTCGCCGAAGTTCACGCGCGACGCGGCTACGTGTACGGTGGAGAAAGCGAAGGCGAGAGCAGATATGGACTCATACGCCAAGATCGCGGCCGGTGGAAGAGTGCAGAGAGAACCAGTAGTCAGGCTGGAAAGAATGGAGTTACCCCAGCAGAACGTAAGCACGATAACGGATCAAATCAATACGGCAAGGAGAAAGAAGGTGCGTCTAGTAGACAAGACGACCACGGACGACCGAGAGTCTGGTACGGAAACGGAAGGGGAGTGGCAGCGGGTAAAGGAAAGGAGAAGACAGAAGAGCAAAGTAGACTCAGCGAGTGGTAGCGAGGGAACTACGTCAGTGAAGATGAGGCGGCGGCCCCGAAGGGCGGAAGCGGTAGTGGTTAAACTAAAAGGGGAAAACCATATGGAAGAGATACTAAGGAAAATTAGACAAACGGATATGTCCGGAGTCGCCACCAAAATCGAAAGCATTACGCAAACAAGGTATGGGGACATACTGCTGACTGTGGAGAAAGGCGTAGGGAAAGCTGAGCCAGTATTGAATAAGATCAAAGCGGCGATTAGCGACAGAGAAGTGGCGTTGCTAGAAGACAACTGCACCCTGGCGGTTAGAGATTTGGACGCGATTACGACGGAAGGGGAGGTATTAGAGGCCATACGGGGGGTCTGCCCAGATGCTAGATGTCGGATTAAAACCGTGTTAATAGTAGAAAGGGGATTGAAAGTGGCGTACTTAAGTATAAACAGGGCAGCAGGCGAGGTGGTTGCTAGGCAGGGGTACTTAAAGAGTTGGATTGACCTCCTGCAGATTAAGACTTAGCCTCGAACAGGTGCGCTGCAGCAGGTGCTGGGAGGTTGGTCACCTTGCAACGGAATGCAAAGGTGAAGACCGCAGTTCGCACTGCTATAATTGCGGCAATACTGGCCACTATGCCAGAGACTGCGTGGTGGAGGCCACGTGTCGCAGGTGCGAGGGACTGGGAAAGGGCATGGGAGTCGGACACAGGGCGTACACGAGAAGATGCCAAAACGAAAAAAAGAGGAAAGAAATGGAAGAGGCAGCAGTAACTATCGGGGCGCAGAGCAGCGGGACTACGGCACAGCAGGATGCCGGGCAAGAGAACCAAGACCGAGACATCGAAGAACAAGTAGACCATGTTTAAAGTAATACAAGTGAATCTACACAACAGGGCGGAAGCGTTGGATCTGGCCGTACAAAAAGCTCAAGAGACACGAAGGGACCTCCTAGTTCTCGCTGAGTTCGGTAGTGCGCGCGCGAGCGGGGGGATGTTTGTGGACCTGTGTAAACGTGAGCATTGGTGTGGACCGTGTAGGCGAGGGCAGGGGATTTGTATGGATACTAACTCAGGGCGTATACGTGTATAGTGTTTACTTTCCACCAAACGAGAGCGATTTCTGGAATCTGATAGCACGGTTTGTGATCAGAGTAGTAGAAACGAGGGAGAAAGAGGCACGGAGAAGAGGCCAGTGAAGAAAGCGAGGATCTCACGTAAACTAGGCTAACACCTAGGTGGCGAACACCAGCCACCGGATCGTCCTCGGTTGAGAAGCATGCCAACAGGCGATACCCGGCCGAGCTATAAAGTCTTAGAGAGAGGATAGGGTTTTAGCGGGTAAACCTCACCGAGATGGGAGGGAGTCCCGCACACCCCCCGCCATAGAGCCAAGCGGGGGAGCCTATAAAAGGTTTCCCAAACCTCAATTAAAAAAAAAAGGTTAGATTAGGTTAAGTTCAAAGTTCAATATCAAGTTCAAAGTAAAATGGTTAGGTTAGGTTAAGTTCAAAGTTCAAGATCAAGTTCAAAGTAAAAAAATTCGATTTAACTCAATAACACATCTCGATCTAACCTAACTGATGAGAGGACAAATTTTGAAATGCAAAAGGAAACCAATTAAAAGACATTCGTGAACGATTAAGTTGAGTTAGTGTTAAGTTACGTTAGGTTAGGTTAGGTTGGGTTAGTCTGGCTGAAGCGTTCAAAGGCGTAAGACGTGTTTTCGTGAGCTCCGGCTGAGTTTATTTTGCGTTGCGGAAGTTATTGTTTGTTTTCTACGGGAGTGGTATTAAAAAACGCGGGTTTTCAAACCACGATTTTTAAAAAAAACCGCACCAAGATCGGACAGTAACTGTGGGCGTAGTGATTTTTCGAAGTTTCAAGTTATAAGTTGTTTACAAAATAAACAATTATTATAAGTGCTTGTTATCGAGGTAAACAAACGTTATCTGTGCTAATTAAAATTAGCACAGATAAGCCCGTAGCGAAGGCGGTGTGCGTCGCATTGGCACGTGGGAGGTGTCGTTGGATTCGTCTCCGCGCGGCGGTTGCAACGATACCCCACAAGCAGGGGGTAGGTTCACCCCTTGGTGGAAGACACCCCTAACAGGGGGTGGTTTCGGTAAAAAGTGCGCGAGGACGTCCTAATTGAGTGTACAGCGCTTTTGGTAGCGCTAGTGGATAATAAAACCGGGTTTGTTAGGATAGTGCGCGAGTACGTCTTAATATAGTGTTTGTTAACTTAACTTTTAGTTTATATAGTAGTGTAGTGGCACAACAAACCTAGCGGTCGCGGGGAGGCGCGAAATCCCCAGTGAGTAGACAGGTGGTTGGTGCGGACATGGAAACGGCAGAAAGGGATGCGACAGTTATGCAGAGCAGACCCAGGATTCTGCGGACCCCACCGGCGGGGCAGAGGCCAGGACAGTCGCTAGGAACTGCACAGGAGACCACTGAGACCACAGAGACCACGGAGATTGAGTCAGATGAGGAGATTCCGGAGACACCGGACGGGTGTGCTCCCAAAAAGCAAGCGAGTCGTAAACGCGAGGATACGAGCAGCGATTCCGAGGACAGCACGACGACGGACCCAAACGTAAGAACGGGTCGGAGCCGGTCGAAACGAACGAAACGCGCCAGCACAACGGAGGACACGGTGATCGTTTCCCCTAAATCGGCCATCGGCGATTTGGGGGACATCCGAAAACTACAAACCGAGGGTCAAATCATGGCCACGGAGGTGCAGCACGCGATAGATGAGACGCTGGCTTTTATCAAGAGCTCAAGAAACACAAATAACGTTTTAAAAACACTGTGCCAACGAATTGGGAAAACCTTCACGGCGTTGGAAAACCACCGCAGACTTACGGAACAAAAGTGGAGCCGATACGTCGGCAGCTTAAGAGTGACAACCCAAGTCCAGGGCAGTACACCGGTGGTTCGGCTACAGCATATGGGGAATGCAGTCAAACTACCCAGGATCACGAAAGAGACGAAAACCACGGAGTCGCAGACGAGTCCTAAATTCGCGAGCACATACGCAACGGTTACCGCGAGGCCGGGACCCTCGGGGATGAGTGGACGAGGGACTATCAGCAAAGGGCAAACGACGAAGAGGGTGGAAATTGCCGGATTTACCACGATAGAAGAGGAAGAAACTGTAGCGCAAGCGGTGGCAACAGTAAACAGGGCCAGGGCACAGAAGAGTCGAGGGCGGAGTCCGAGGGAGAGTGGAGGCAGGTCCGAGCGATGGATCAGCAACACACAAGCCCCGACTGAAAGGGGGAAACCACAGCGATGACATTCTGAAACGAATAAGGCAGACCGACATGACCGGAGTAGATACGAGAATCGAAAGTATCCAGAAGACGAGGACAGGAGATATTCTCCTGAGGGTGGAGAAGGGTGCCGGCAAAGCGAACCCGGTGCTCTGCAAGATCCGTGCTGCGATAAGCGATAGGGAGGTGACGATGCTGGAAGAGTACTGCACTCTATGCATCAGAGATCTGGGCGCAGTAACCACCCGCGAGGAGGTGCTTGAGGCCATAATGCGGGCGACGTCGCCAGAAGCAAGATGCAGGTTTAAACAGATGGTGCCAGTTGACCGTGGGCAACAGGTGGCATACGTGCAGGTTAATCGAGATGCTGCTGACTCCATCGCCAAGAAGGGGTATCTCCGGGTGGGTTTGACGTCCTGCCGGGTGCGGCTGAGCGCGGAGCTCGTGAGGTGTATTCGCTGCTGGGAGGTTGGACACACCGCGGCCAGGTGCACGGGGGTCGACAGGAGCGCCCTGTGCTTCAACTGTGGCAAATCCGGACACCAGGCCAGGGATTGCAAGGAAGAGCCAACGTGCAGGCGTTGTGAGGGGCTCGAGCAAGGTCTCGGTAAAGGACACAGAGCCTTCACCAGACGGTGCGAGTACGAAAACAGGAAAAAAGCGAAAGAGCAAGAAATAGCCCAACAGGAGGAGGAAGAGGTGTCCCGGAGCCAAGCCAGAGACGACCCATATTGGGCACCGGAGGACGAGCAAGCCGGTGCACGAACTGAGGAAGAGGTAGTCCAAAACCAGGAGGAGGAAATAGATAAACCCAACCAAGATGGTGTTTAGAACGCTGCAAATTAATCTCAACAACAGCAGGGTGGCCCTGGATATGGCGGTGAGAGTGGCTGGGGAAGTGGGAGCGGAAGTGCTTGTGCTTTCGGAGGTAGGCCCGGACACGAGGGGAGTGCAAGTGTTTAAGGATTTGACTGGGTCGGTGGGTATAATGGTGACGGGGGACAGGCTTATTGTGGACAAGGTTGGACAAGGGGTTGGATTTGTGTGGGTGTTGTTAGAAAATGTTTTCGTATATAGTGTATATCTACCGCCAAATGACACTTTAGTGCAGTTGGAATGGAGGTTAGACGGCTTAGGTGAAGCAGTTAGGGAGAACGGTCGTGCAAAAGCGATCGTTGCGGGGGATGTAAATGCGGCATCCCCTATATGGGGGGCGCCGCACACCAATAGAAGGGGGGAGGTTGTGGAGGAATGGGTCGCGGCTTTGGCGATGGTCTGCGTAAATGAAGGAACCCTGCCCACGTTCCAGGGGAGGGGCAGCGGGACCATAATAGACATTGTGTAACAGAACGGGGTTCTGCCTTCAGGTAGCTCCAGCCGGCTGGCCAGAGATCGAAATTCGTATTTTGATTGAAATTGTTTAATTAATAAAATAAAATAAATAAAAAATTCAAATATTCAAATCCCGATGTTGGGTACGGAGACACCTCCACCGTCTGTCAAATCACCGGTTGACCTTGGGGTCTGGTACGGCGTTTTCTTTTCCCCAACTGGAAACGTGCGGTGGATGTGACAAGTGCTACTAGTTCGCTGTAATGATAAAGAGTTATTACCACCTAAACCCGGATGCTTATCAAGGCTCGAGGAGATATCAGGTAAAGGAAGTATAGGAAGTTTTCTCCACCAGTTATATTTCAGGTGCTTTTCAGCAAAGCAATAACCCGACCTGAGATGACTTGAACAGGAGGTAATAGCTCTCGAATAAGGTCGGCAAGGATTTACCTGGCGACGGCCCTTACAGAGGAACTTCCACCCGGTTCCAACAACCTCTACTCAAAGTCGGTGGAATCAGACGGCAACCACGGAAGGGAAGCTCTTTGGATTCCAGTCCGGTCGACCGACCGAAGGCAAGAATACAAAGAACTAGTTCTGTGTCCGGTTTTATAAGCCCGCAGGGATTTACCCTACCAGGATTATCTTCCCGGGAACAGGTGAGTAAAACGGCAAAACTAAAAGTAATTATCAAATTAATAGGTCTAGGAAAATAATGAAACTAAAACGAAAAGCTCTGGTGGAATTAAAACGGAAAATAAAATAAACTTAAAACGGATCTCAGGTTTTCGAAACGGGCAGGAATCGGGTCGGGTTCTGGTTCGGGGAATGATTTGAACATGGAACGGAATTAATCGGAAGTGCTCTCTGGTACTTTACAAACACCTTTTATAGGACACACAACAAGGTGGGAGATGTAGAAGGGATTGCAAATAAAGGATGGGGACGACAACAGGCGACATCTAACGAGGGGATTTTACAAAACATAGTACAGGATGTTTCACAAATAAAATTCCAACGTTATCAATTTGATGTTTTCTTACAATT
>NW_022170249.1:48325922-48330615 GCF_008802855.1 Photinus pyralis
GTTATTTTAAATGGCAACCCCTATTTTTTTATTGCATTTTTGGATTCTACGTGAAATTTCAATTCTTTTGATACCCATATGTCGATATCTACCATTTATGGTTTTTAAGTTATTTTGACTTTTAAGAAAAAAAATGGCGGATGCAGATGGTACCTTGATAATTGATTACTTGAAAACGGTTGTAGTCATGGCAACCTATTTTTGTCAGTGCATAGAGAATGAATAGGGCTTTCTTTTAGTGCACTTAAAAAAAAGTTAAGTTGCGTACGACCGCCCCTATGGATATCCAAATTTATGAAACTTCAAAGACTAAAAACTCAGTTTTTTTTAATGGAATGACCATGTTCTTACTATTCCATGAGATAGAGAATCGAAATGGGCATATTTTGACAATACATGTTTCCTATAGTTTCTGACTTATTCCCATTTTATTGAATTGACACTATTTTTTTCGGATTTTCTTTTTAGTAGTCGGCCATGATTCTATAACAATTGAATTTTAAACAATTCTAGTGACACTAATCCATCACCCACTGTTATAGGTTAACATAAGTTTTTCAAAAATCGAAAAATGACTCGCAGTGGTTTCATCTATTTTGAAATTTAATTGTTATTTATGGTGAAATGGGCAGAATCGCGGCGCGTGCTTTCCGTACATTCATTCGAAAACTAGAACGAAATTGTATGAATTTTGGAAATTTTGTACCCCTAAAAAAAAACAAACCGTTGAAACACAAGTGATACAAAGCTCTACAAGAGAATATTTAAGAAAATTAATTGAATTGAAAATGCAAGATTAACAAAATAAATTCAATGCAAAATATAAAAAACTTCGTTGAAACATTTTTGGTATGGAATTGTTGCTACAACAGATATCGCATTACCTCTCTTAATTTCCAGACTTATACGTTGTTTAAGAAATTCAGTTGAACGACTCTGTTTAGATTTTTCAAAAATTTTCTGTCCTATATCCTTAATAAATGATTTATTTATTAATGAATGATTTAGACTAGAACTAGAATCAGTGGTATTAAAGAATCCATTCCTTGATTTGTTTAAAATTCGATTGTTATAAAATCATGGCCAACTACTAAAAAGAAAATGCGAAAAAAAAATGGCATCAATTCCGAGATCAATTCAATGAAATGGGAATAAATCAGAAACTGTTAAAGATAGCTATAGGAACATGTAATATCAAAATATGCCAATTTCGATTCTCTAATCTCTATCTCATGCAATATTAAGAACATGGTCATTCCATTTAAAAAAACTGAGTTTATAGACTTTGAAGTTTCTTAAATTTGGATCTCCATAGGTGCGGTTGTGCGCAACTTAACTTTTTTTTAAGTACACTAAAAGAAAGCCCTATTCATTCTCTATGCACTGATAAAAATGGGTTGCCATGACTATAACCTTTTTCAAGTAATCCATTATCAAGGTACCATCTGCATCCGCCATTTTTTTTCTTAAAGTCAAAATAACTTAAAAACCATAAATGGCAGATATCGACACATGGGTATCAAAAGAACTGAAATTTCACGTAGAATCCAAAAATGCAATAAAAAATAGAGGTTGCCATTTAAAATAACGAAGTTACTATCTACTTCCGATGTTTCCGGAAGTGCGGCCATTTTGAAAATATTTTACATCGATTCGGCCTTCAGAGTAACTCCTAAGTACAAATTTTCAAAAACCTACGTATTTTACTTTCCCAGAAACGTTTAACTAAAGCTCCCAAAAAACACCCTGTATAGCCTCAACGCAATACACTCCTTCCATCAATTTAGGATTTCAGTACCTACTTTTCCATTCCTAATTGCTACAACCAGCTCGTAATGATCTATTGATAACCTCCTGTTGTAAATAATATCGTTCTTTCCTATCCGATCAAGCTTTTCTATTTCATTACATTAATTTTTCCCGCCATCTTTTCCTGGTTTAATCGGTTTCTTTTCTCAACTCCGTATTTAGCATCCAATATTGTCTTCTTCCTCCATCGTTATTGATGTTTTTGTATCTTCTTCTCTCTTCCATCTTTGCTTCATTTCCTGATTTATCCAAAACTTCTATGATATTATGCCTTCCTTATATGCAACTTTCTCTTCGAGCTATTTTGATTATTCCCGCCTGTTCCACTTACACAGTTACACTCTACCTCTTCCTCGACTTGTGGCGACTTCAGATTCCCCACTTCATCCTTGTCCATAAACTTTAATTTATCTAAGTTCCATTGTCCTTCTTTCAGACGATTTTAAACTTGTCTGATGTTTGCCATAAGTATGGCATATTGTCACTATAAATACGGGCGCCTGGTAACTCGCACGCTCTCTTTACTCTGTGCCTGTGTCTTTTTTCTACGAGTATAAACATTGCAATCTATTTGCTTTCGGTAATGATCTCCTGGTGATTTCCAGGGGTTGTGTTGGTAACTATCATGTTTGTTCTTTGCAGAAATCGACTAGTCTATCGCCTCTCTCATTTCTCTTCCCAGTCCATACATGCCAACCGCATTCCCACACCTACCATTTCCCACCATTGCATTCGAATCGCCCATTACGATTTTACAAAAGTCACCTCCTTTTTCTTCGATTATGTTTCCTATCCTTGCGTCTACTTCCTCATCTTCATGGTCAGGAGTTGGCATATACACAGTGGCGGATTTAGGATTTGGTCTAGGGAGGGGACGCATACAATTTTTAAAGTGAATATATTTAAAAAATAACATTTTTGGCATAATACATAATATATTGAACAGATAACTAATTCTTAATAAACTAAGAAAAGAACAAACCGGTATATGTCTAAATGACAAAGTCGAGCTTTCTTTTTGTATGTGCAACTCGATTTTCTCCACTTTCCACGAAATTTGTCCAATAGGTATTGTTGCACGATTAGGACCTTGTGCGCGGGTACACCATCTTGTAGAAACCAACAGTTTCCAACTTTTATTTTCCTTTGTGTGCCATATATCGTTTTGTAATAAAAAATGTTACTCTATTTTTTTTACGAGCCATATAAAGAAAATAAAGTTGGTAATGATTGCGGGTTTTCACTTCCCGCCTTAACTTTGACCCTTCCTTCGTGTTCCTTGACTCCAAAAACGTGGATCCACCCCCTGAACTGTAAAATCGGATATTTTAGACGTAGAATACGCGAAGGTGGTCCAAAAACCGCCATATTGATTCCTATTCTTTAAAAAATTAACAAAAGAAGAGATAGAAAGTGGCGATATTAATTAAGAAAATGTTTCGCTTTGTGTGAAAGATGCATTTAATAGTTTGTTTTTGTATTTATTTCCTGCCAACCCACTAAACCAAAAGTAACTAAAGTTGGGACACGTGCTCTTAGGCGTGAGATAAAAAGCTGAAAAGGTTTAATTGATTTAATAAATAAAAATAATAATCGCATTTTCGAAATGTGCTCATTATTTTTATTACCAACTAAATCAATTAAACGTTATGCTACCAAATTATACAAACTGTAGTTTGTAAGAATATGTAAACCAAAACCACCACTACCTAGGTATTTCCAGCGCAACCTAATTACATAGACAGACGGACAAACTACTTTTAAAGTCGATACTATACACATGTATCATCTCTTGGGCATCGAGCAATCGAGTTTGGTCTTTTTCCCAAGAAAATTTGTGATTATTAAGCATTTAGATCGATATCGGGTAATAATGCGTTGGTGTGAAACCCACAAGCTTTCATATAGCGAAAAAGTCGATACGAGTTCTTCATCCCAAGAAAATCGGTACATAAGTAACGATTTTGACATTTTTTGCCCAAAAATGTGTTAGTCACCAAAAATACACATGGACCACTTCTTGGGCATTAAGCAATTGAGTTTCCCAAGGAAATTGATGCATAAATAACGATTTTAACATCCTTTGGGTAGACATATTTTGTTCACCAAAAATACACGCCATCATTTCTTGATCATCGAGCAATCGAGTTTGATATTTTTCCAACAAAATTGGTGCATAAATAAGAGTTTTGACCGATTTGGGGCAATAACACGTGTCATATAACGAAAACCCGAAGTCGATACAAGGTTTAGGGACTGAGCTATAGCACGGCACGACAGACAGTCGGACAGAAATGTGCAGTCATAACGCTAACAACGAATTTCTTCAGCGATACATGGCAAATTATTATTATTTCGCCCGCCCTGTAGATTTATTTGCGCGCTCTTAGTAACTAATCTGGTTACGGCTCCGTAACAGGCAGAATCGGATTCAGTACGGTCGAGATAGGGGGAAACCACTTGCAACTCAATTGTTACACGAATTGCTTCTTGCACGAGCAAAGAGAACTTTTACTGGAAAGCGGCCTTGACTATACTTCGAAGGTTCTGTAAGCTGAGGCTGAAAAATACACTTTAGCCATTCACGACTTGTTTCCTCTGTGTGCTCAATAGATCACCATTTCTAAAACAGCTAATATTTTCATTCAATGTTGAGAATTTCCCCAATTCCTTTACTCAACATGTTTAGTAGAAAGGTTACTGTCATTTGGTGTGCCCAGGGGCGTACCGAGGCCTCAGGGGGCCTTGGGATAATATTTGTAGGTGGCCCCCTACTTAATGAATTTCGGGTTATCGAAAAACATCTTCATTTCAATTTTATTATTTTTTCAGAAAATTATTATTAAAATTACAGGTCTAAAGCAAACGCACTAAGTATAAATAC
>NW_022170249.1:48330715-48341915 GCF_008802855.1 Photinus pyralis
AAAGTTATTGTAAAAAAAAACCAAAAACCGTTTTTTACATGTTCCATAATTTTACACTTTTGCCGTTTATTAACGATCCTAGAGATCGTTTTATAATTTTGCATTGCTATCTGTCGCCTGCCGGTTGGTCTCTCCGTCTGTTCCTTTGTCTGTCTGTCCATCTATCTGTCCGTGTGAACGATAACTTTGTTTAGAATGTTCGATCGCTTTTACATCTCCGTTAGTTATGAACTGAATTGCATGAAATTCAATATGGGCATAGATTTAGCCATATAATACGCAATGCCAAAAGTTGGATCGAATTCAAAATTCACAGTGCCCTTTTCGCATCTCGACCATTTATAAACCGAATTGCAAACTTTTTTACTTATAAAAGTATTTGAATGAAATTTGATACATAGGCACTTTGAATAAAGGAAAATCAAACGCCAATTTCAAAATTTGGTTTTGCGCATGCGCAGTGCCAACTTTTTTATTTATGGAAGAATTTAAACGAAATTGATACATAGGCACTTGGGATAAAGGAAAATCAAACGCCAATTTCAAAATTTGGTTTTGCGCATGCGCAGTGCCAACTTTTTTATTTATGGAAGAATTTAAACGAAATTTGATACATAGGCACTTGGAATAAAGGATCATCGAGCGCCAGTCTCAAAATTTTCTTTTGCGCATGCGCAGTGCCAACTTTTTATCTATGGCACCATTTAAGTGAAATTTGATACTTAGGCGCTTGGAACAAAGGAAAATCTAACATTAGTTTTAAAATTTAGGTTTGCGCATGCGCAGTTCCAACTTTCTTATTTAGAAAAGCATTGAAATGAAATTCTTCTATAAACTGAAATTGAAGTAGCACGTCAACAATGGATTGCCCATGTGCAACGCTATCTTTCATATTTGTGGCCGGATTTTTACGATTTTAACAGAAGTTGCATCTTACAAATGGGAAATGAATGCAAGTGGAAATGCGCTTTATGTAAATCGTTTACGATTACTTTTTAACTTGTTTTAACTATGACGAATCCTCTAAAGAATCTCAGAAGAGCTTTTGGTAAGGACCTCTGCAAATGATGGAATCTATTTTTCCTATGTTTGTCTATATTTTTAAGTGGACAGTATTTTAGTGGAGGTTGCTCCAGTCCCGCTATTCAGTTACAGAATTAGTCCCAACACAAATTCGAGGTAGGGACTCTCTTGGCCATAGCGTCCACAAAACCAAGGGGCCGGCAACCCCGGCTGCTGCATTTCTAGAGATATCTGTAAAATCGCTTTCCTAGGTTTCTCTGAGACTAAACAATCTCTGGAGAGCCAATAAAAACTTTTTGTGAAGATAATTTTGCATAAGCTTAAGGAGTTTTTGAGATACCTAATTATAAAACCCGGACGAAAAATCTGCTAAAAATTCAGACATTTCAGTCTAAGCACCGAAAAAATGGCGGGACATCCTGTACATGACAATATTTCAATTTATTTAGTGTAAATCTGGGGGATTATTTGCGAAATAAGCAAAGCGTTGATTAATTTTATTTGAATTTGTATCTCAGTGTTGTTTGCAAAATTTTGTAACTGCGTAGTTTTCGTTGTAATTTTATCGCTTTTGTAAAATGTTTATTTAGATTTGTGTATTTAATTGTAAAACGTGAAATTGCGTCTTAAGGTGTAGGATCATCGCGATAAGGACTTTTATCGGACAAAATTTATTTAACGCACGTGTTCTTCTCGCTGTTAGAAGAGATAATGTATTTCGAAGAACTGCTCATTATTTTCGGCGTGTTCCCTCGAAGCTGGCGTTATCAACTTTAATTGTGATTAGCGGCGTTTTTGGAAATCTTGGGATACTGCATATATACTAAGGTATGGTTATTATATTCATTTATAAAATTGGTTCTTTCTCCTACAATCTACATCTAAATTGTCTTAAATTCGCTATCATCATCATCTTCAGCATTTAAGTCACCTCTGGTAATTGGAGCTGGGCAAAAATATTATGGTATCAGTTGATAGGAAGAGAACAAGGAAGTACCTTTTTTTATTACAAAATATGTGCAGATGTAAAGAACAAAGGATTTAAAAGTAAGAGGTTCAGGACCTATACAACACACTGAAAAAATATGATTTTCAGAACTAATGTGCTCGAAAGAAATCTGATATAACATTGAATTTATTTCAGTTGAAAAGTGTCATTTTCCGGCTCCAGTGATGGTTTCACTAGGAGTAACAATTCTGGGAAAAACAAAAATTTATTTTGTAGGCTAAAATTGATCAAACAGATATTTGATGCATCATGCACTTTATCTTCCAACAAGATGGTGCACCATTGCATACTTCCAGAAGTACGATAATAAGTTCTAAATTTTATATCGCGTGGCCTCCAAATAGCCCCGATCGTAACCTCGTTGAATACAACACTTTGAGTAAGTAAATATACTCATAGGTCATAGTTCACAAAAACACTATTTTCAACACTAGCGCTTAATTAAATTATCGCATAGTTTTTGTTGTTTGACACCATGCCTACCAAGAAATTAGTAACCGATCAATTTGGTGGCGCCGAAAACAGTAAGCTGTAGTAAATAATCATGGAGGACAAATCCATAATGAATTCAATTGATTAATTTTAGGTTGTCTTAATTATAGTTAAAAAAGTTTTAAATTATCGTATAGTATCAAAATTTCACTAACCAACTCTGTGCAATTCATTGAATAAGTTGAGATAAAATTGATGACCTTTTGTATAATAACTGAAACCGATATTCCCTCGGATTTACTGCTGTAATCTCTGATGCCTTACAATCTGTTTTATCGGTTGTATTGTGCTGTTCTTTGATCTTCTCTTTCGAAACTGTAAGAGAACGTAAGAAAATGAAAGGAGTATTTGAATCAAGAAATTACCACGGAATAAAATGATGAAAAAAGTAGGTATCATTTTCCATATGATTGTTGACAAAAAATGCGGTAATTTGATTTCTATGCAAAAAAATAGTAGTCACTGGATTCCAATGAGTCCTCATGTATTACTTTTACCTCATACCCGACCTTAATTGACCAAATTATAGTACAGTGGAGTAATGTTGCTGTACTACAAGCGTTATATGTATAGTCAGTGGTAACAATTATATGCAGAAACCATAATTTGGACCTCCTTTGCAGATAAGATTTTAATAATTCCATCTTTCTATACCTAGGGATAAATTTAGAGCCTGGTAAATTTAAATATTCTATAGGAATACTATACATTTTTTAGAAACGGGCAATTAATAAACGCTCGTTCTGTTTGGCAATTTAGTATACCTTCTTAGGTACATTTATGATTAGCATCAGTTTTAGTCTTTTTTGTAGATTTCGGAAGTTGTGAACTTACACAATACAAAGCGAATTAAACAACACGCGATTATGCAAGAACTTAATAGCCTATCGTGCCGCTGCACCGTAAGGAATTGAGTAAATTTATCTTGATTGGATTGTTGCTATTAATAATTTGTTGTAGGTAGAAAGCATAAACGTACCCATTTCATTAGTTCCGAATACTTTTCATTAAAGAACGATTAAGCATATAATGAGACCAAATCTAAGAAGTACTACTCTTCCGCGGTTTGAGACCACCAAAAGTACAGGCTATTGGTTTTGATTTTTTGTATACCTAATTCTTGGTCAAGGTTGGAACATTAGAACAGAGATGGTATTCGCATAACTTAACGCAAACACGTGGAAAAAGTTTGCGCATTCCTCGTTTACGAAAATTTTTCTCATTCTTTTTTCGATTAGACAAATAGAGCAATTATTTTGTAACCACTTAATCAGGCGAATTTATTGCCAACGCGCAATTGCACAAAATAAGAGAAAAATGCACCACTAGCTGCAAATAATTACTTAATGCAACACTGGAAGCGTACGTACACTAAAAATTCGGTAGGTACCCAATGTTCGTAATCACTTTGCCCTGCGTAATTAATTCTTTGATTAAACTTTATCTAGAAACGGGATTGTTAAATTTCAACTTGTAAAGGACAAGGTTACGTTGTCATTGATTTACACTTTGCGGGTTATCTATTTCCTAAGAGAGTTAAGTACACGATATAACAATCTCAATCTAAATAACAATACAACGGACATGCAACTCGTACTAGTAGCGTTTATGAATTGAGAAATGTGTACTAATAACCTTAATAAATTTATTTATGATGTATTAATTTAAATTGATCAATCAGGACTACGATTTTCAGTTAGCTGAAGGGGCGCATATCGAATAAGACACACGAAATTTACTTCATTAAGAAATTGAGGCAAAGTGTTCTAAAAGAAATTGCGAACCAAGACACGTTCCCAATTAATTTATCAACTGTCAAAGTCAACTTATTGAATTGAAAATTTCTTCTTCTTTATGAAGGATGGCGAGTTCAAGGTGATACGATAAACTTTTACTACACGATTAAATATGTATTAACAATTACCGGAAAGATCTCAAATTAAGCGCATATTTACTGGCAACAGGTAACGTTTTATAGGGTATTTTTTATGCCCAGTTATCAAAATCGAATTAGGTACTTAAAGTTATGTAAAAATTATGCTATTTATATCTAGATTAATAGAATTCTAAGCGTAAATACTTGCAAAGTAAGTAATTTTATGGTTTCTTTGGGAAGGAAACCTATAATTTTCATAATATTGAAACTTAACAGCTTCTGTCCCGCGAATGTCTATTAGAGGTACAAACCGCATGCCCGTGTTTACGCAAAAATAATTAAGGTACTCACCTAAAGCTAGAACAAGGATGTATAACCCAATGACCTGAAGCTTTCTGTCGAATCCGTTCTTTCATAAGTGCCTTCTTCGATCCAAAAAGTTTCATGGCCAATTTGTTGTCCGTGGGTTGAAAGAGTGCTTGTAGCTGGTTCTTGAGGAAACTTTGTTTACCGGCTTCCGCGGAGCCCAGGGGGGTGGGTCCGGGCTCTTCCTTTGGGGTGCCGTACAACGAGACATCGTCCACACCGAAATGGACTTTGCCGCTACCCTTATAATTCATGTCGTTGGAAAGGTAATCCGCGATAAGCAACGTTTCGTCATCGAGTGCGGTCACCAAAGAATCGGTGCACGTGTTCGTGTTCTCGATGCTGATCTTGATAGAGTCATCCTTGGCTAAACGGCGCGGTGGAGGCGAGCGGATTTCCTCTTCGGACTGAGCCGCGGCCACCCGCCCGTTCGCTAACCGTAGACTGGGCACGCGCCGCGCTCCACGTCTCTCGACACCGTCGCCGCCGTCCCTGAAACACCAAAAGACAATGTGTAAATTGTTGGTGCATGCGTTTATGAGATTACAGTTATAAACACATACAAATTGTTTACCACACGCAACGCTCGTTAGAAAACCAAACGACGACGACGTACCTGCCCCATACGCCTACAACTTCGCAGGGGGTTGAACAATCGACTACCTTAACATTTCTAACATCATTTTATCATTCAAATACGTTTTCAAGGTTGGTATTCTTTTACACAGATACATGAATGGAAAGATTATGGAAAATTCATGTCAGAAATGCAGATCGGATGTAATGCACGCGACGTGCCTTCCCGATTATACCACCTTAGCGTCGCGTCGTCGTTCCATTAACACCGTTCATAATACCTGCTACTAGATTATGTAAATCACTGTTTAAATTTCATTTTTATACACTTATTGTGTTTAATTAGTTCACTACAAATCCTTGACAAATTACACATATCTAAAAATGTAATTGTTACTTCTAACGCACTTTCATAATCTGAGTTTTACGAGTCCTTCATATGTATGTAGATATGTTTTCGTCATTACCAATACAAAGAAATCGGTTATGTACCCACATATTATTATACTCTGTTAACTTAGATTTCCTGAAAAACACCAATTGTGCTAGGTTGCATCGTAGAATTCCTTTATAAATCTCTTGACCTAGCGCAACAATCTTAGCGCCTTACTTCCTTCCCCACCTCCCAGTGAGATTGAGAGCAGGGGACAAGGGGGCATTGTGAAACGAGTATGCAATAATAATACACAATTAGGAAGTGTAACAGTTTAACCATGCGTGGGTGGAGCAAAGGATATAAATGACAGGGGTGGGTGTACCTATACATTGTCATTGTGGCTCATTATCCTGTGGTGAATATTGTAGTAGATAGTCTAGAAATTCCGATAGACATCGAGGCACCATGAGGATTAGTCATCGGCAATAAGAAACTAAGGCGCATTCTTTCCAGGAATATAAAATTTAGAATATTCGGAAGCGTTCGGGAGCTCTCGAAGAACATTCTAGAAAGATTGTTGTTTGCTACATAAGCAACATGGTTGCGTTCGTGTTAAGTTATAAATTGTGAGTGATAAACGCTTATGAATTAATCCATTTCAAGACTAAAGTTATTGTTAATTAATTGTAAATAAATAAATCACGTAACTAAAGTTGACAATTTTTTCAATATTATACGGTTAAACAGAATGTGATGATATACCTAACTAAGTAGAAATAAAGTAAGAAAAAAGTTGTTGGTATAAGCGACCAAAATAAACATCTTTTCCAACTGAATTGAGATACCAAAATAGACCGTTTTGAGGCTATCAAAAAGTTTCATTCATTTTTTTTTAAACCATAATGGAAAGAAGGATGGCTTACCTACGTTTTTCGGAACGCATTTTCGGATTTTTAAAAATATATCTAAAAATGCTACTAGTTCAGTCAATTTGCACTTTATGGTTACAAAAGGTCCGGTAGAAGATTTTACTTTTCCGACTTGTTTAAATGGTATAGAGCGAGAAACGTCCAAGTTTGCCAATGCGACTGGCGTCGGGAGAAATTGTGGTCAAAAATCTGCAAAAATTTCTGACTTTTTTCGGTTTTTCTAAAATAACTCGCCAACGATAATACTCATTTAAGTGACCTTTTCTGTCCCTTTGGTAGATGTGTCTCGTCTACTTGATCTTTTCGCCCTTTGAGAGTACCCTCCTCCGACACCCCGACACACATTCTAGGTTTACTAAAGACATTACTGCAAGGTACTGCGTGGAAGGTACAAATGCTAGGGGCAGACCAGAAAAGGAATATGAGTACATTTAGAACCAGAAGTATATAATGGAACAAATCTCAGTAGCGCTATACTGCTCAGGTAGGTGAACAAAATGCACAATTTGAAGCATGTTAACAGTAATAAATATTATTATTATAAAGCTAGATTTGTGTTTAACATTAAATCTGAAGATTTTAATTAAAAACACGTCGCAGAGTAAAGTATTTAAACAATGGTAGAATCCATATTTCAGTATCGCTTTCTGAGGATATTTGCAGATATTTAATTGAAATCGTTTAGTCACGAGATGATTAAATATAAACTTTTTCGAAAATGAGCGATATCCCAGGACCACTGTGAGAATAGGGAGATGAAGAATGAAAATTTATAGATAGTATGGCAAAGCGAAGCCTGCCACATGCAATGTTGAGAATATAGATTGCTATCGTGGAGTTTTTCGTGATTAAAGATAATGTAAACGATTACTCATGTGAGATATATAATTATTGAAGATTCGTATACGGAACTGGAACAATAATGTTATTAAACTGATGAGTGATTTTTCCTTTAGTTCATAAAAAGCACGATCGCATTCACAAAGACTATATTTCCAATTAAACAAACACTAGGGCTTTCATTTCAAAACTAACCACCGATTGTAATTTGAAATTTTGATAAATAATATTGCAAAAAAACATTTAGATAGCTAGAGAAATTTAATCGACAAACTCAAATTTGGGTGAGCTGGATATGAATTAATCATAAAAAATCCAAAACTAACACAAAATAAATGAATTTGACACATTTCACGTTTTGCTTGTATAATAGTTATTTTAACATGAGAGTTCAGTCAAATGAAAAGAAACTGGAATACTTTCGATCGGATTTGCAATTGGTGGAGTGAAATGAATTTGAAAGGAATATTTCCGAAAATGTCATATTGACATTTTTCCTTCAAAAGGTATGAGTGATTAGAATGTAATTAATTGTTTTGCAACTATACTAAAGTACATATATTAACAGTCAAAGATGTGGAAAGCTTCAACCCTGTGGTCCACGTACTCAATGTCGAGGGTAAAGTAACTGATTCGGGGAAGGTATACCCTTGCGGAGATCGTGGGCGACCATATTGGCTACTAATCTCACTACATTAAGGTGGCATTTACAAAAAGTGCAAAAGTTGCCTTGCGATTTCCCCAATAACTTTGTTTTGAGGTAAAAAAATAAACTTCTGTTGACGACCGATGGTTGCTAAGGGTTTAAGCTCGTGAATGAAGTTAAATTTGATAACAAGTTATTATCAGTGTGTGATAAAAATGAAAGATATATATTTTATATGGGAGTTTTTTAACAACATATTTCCTAAAAAACGGCGAAAGTGCAGAAATTACCTAAATAATTTTTGTTACATGCAAATGTCGGAACATTATATATTTGAATGAATGCTATTTCAACCAAAAATTTGTACCTAGAAGGCAGTTATTGTGGAGACAAATTTCCAATTTTTCAATGTAAACGACACCTTAAAACGGTTAGGTGAATGGAAATCCTCAGATGTTTCTGAAAGTTATATTTAAGAAAGTATTACAATGAAAACCAAAGTATCCAAGAAATTACTTTCTACAACAACTACTACGTCTGTCACTTACTGCTTGTTTACAATGAACGTATACGTAAGAAATACATAAAACTTAAAAATTTCGCAAAGTTGAACTGTAAGTATAGAAACATACGAAGATGTTTATTGAACGTAACTTTTACGTACGTATACGTAAGCGATATGTAAGTCTTGCGCAAAAGTTGAAAATGTGCATACTGCAACGGTGAATTTGAACTTAATTGGCCTTATTCGCTGGTGATGGTGGATCTGCTCGAAATAATGACAGTAAACGCATTTACGGTGTACCTACCAACGAAATTGAAACAGCTGTTTTACTGGCAAGGAAATTTTTTTAAAGGTACCTAATCTTTTCATCCCCTATCATTTGTGGTGGATAACCCTCCGCTTTTTTTATAATAATTGCAACATTATTACTTACAAGTGTAAAAATACGTTTTATTTGATCCTCCTCTATTCAAGTCGGGAACCTTAACCGCTTACCTAACTAACCCCTGGCGACTTTTCTGACAATAGCTGATAGATTATTCCTTGAAGCAACCCTTTTGGCCACAATGTTTTTTCTCGTACAATCACAATATATTAAAGACGTTTGCTAAAACTTTAATTTTGTGATTGTGAATGAATGCAATCGCTTTCGTAAGTTTGTTGTGATGTAGGTGTCATTATAAGTAGATTTTAAAGTTTACCTTCCTTCCTCCGACATCATGGTTTAATTGTAATTTAACTGGAAAAATGTCTTTACTGGACTTGGTTTCACCGTAGTCCAAGATGTCCTAGGCGAACGGTCCTTAAATACCACAATTACTGTGTAACCAATTTTCTGATAATTTCTTAAATAACAACAAAACATGATTTAAGGCTACTATTAGTAGATATTTGTACATCAAGGCCGAAAAATCGTATACTTCAACGAATACCGAGGCAAAAATGGACAAGAGTTTATTTGCGGACGAAGCAAGGCAACCTCGAGGACGTACGAGAGTACCGAAACAATTAATCCCTCTATTTAGGTAATATTGTGGTTACAAATTAAAAAAAATTATATTGAAAGTTATAATAATAATTATGATTATACCAGGAGTATTGAACGACTCCGTGCCCTCTCTTATTTTGGCCATCCGGTAATTCTTCAAATGTGTTAACGTCACTCACTAATGCTTTAAAAGTTGTAAGTCTTCCCCGTGTAATACAAAGATTCCAGGGAATTTCTGATCATTCAAGATCGTTTTGGATCTCTACAGATTACACGATACCATTTGATTCGGACATTATAAATTCCGTAACAAAAAGTCTGTTTGAATCGACATAAAATATTTGCTTCTTTGTATCAACAAAAAGGTGAAAATGTAATAAGGGTAGCGTAGGTTTCATGGTGGCGATTTGGCGAACATTATAAATCTACGTCTAAAACGCTACCATATAAATAGAATGAGGATAGTCGTCGTTGGATGCATTCAAAAAATTCATCGAACAGGTAGTTATTCTAAAATCATTATTGAACCCCCCGCGGTACGACGATGCGATCTTATTAATTTTGGTGCGTAGAATCCAAAAGGATTCGTACTTTTTCGATTAGACTTCTCAATCAAAAGTTATGGACTAGAAACCAATTTCGAAAGAAAATTCAAAGGGCTGTAACTTTTGAACTAGCAGCCAATCTTGGAACTGTTTGAAATTATGGAATCTACAGGCCTTATTCTATAAGAAAATGTTTTTTTTCCGGTCGATCTGAGACAATTTTTTTTGGGGCCTCATAAAAGGCAATGTATAACCTTCCTTTTTTACCAAAAATCGACTGCACCAAAATATCTCGGGAAAACACTTTTTCTTATTAATTTTGGTGCTTAGAATCCAAAACGATTCGTACTTTTTCGATTAGACTTGTCAATCAAAAGTTATGGACTAAAAACCATTTCAAAAGAAAATTCAAAGGGCTGTAACTTTTTATCTAGTAGCCCAATCTTGGAATTGTTTGAAATTATGGAATCTACAGGCCTTATTTATAAGAAAATGTTTTTTCCGGTCGATCTGAGACAATTTTTTCTTGGGACCTCAAAAAAAGGCAATGTATAACCTTCCTTTTTTACCAAAAATCGACTGCACGAAAATTTCTCGGGAAGACACTTTTTCTTATTAATTTTGGTGCGTAGAATCCAAAACAATTTGTACTTTTTCGATTAGACTTCTCAATCAAAAGTTATGGACTAAAAACCAATTTCGAAAGAAAATGCAAAGGGCTGTAACTTTTGATCTAGTAGCCCAATCTTGGAACTGTTGAACAGAATTTTTGGTTTATTAATTTAACATGTCAATTACGTGGGTGGAAGTAACAGTCAAGAAGGCCGTATTTTCTTCTGTTATTGAGATATTTTCAAAGAGTAATTTCGTTCAAATTTTTTCAAAATGTGATAATTGTAAGTATGTAATTCCTCTTGAAATGGCGGATGGTGGCAATTATTCATTTTAGAGAACTTATCTGAACGTTTATTGAGCGAAATTTCGGGTTGTGATTTCTAAAAGTGACAGCGTGACAGTTCTCATTATTGA
>NW_022170249.1:48342015-48371591 GCF_008802855.1 Photinus pyralis
TGAATTTTAATCGTCTTCGTCATAAATTACTTCCTCATCTATTGTTGGTGACCTGTTCTAGGTAATGGTATCATCGTTAGAAGGTCGTTATATTTTCGTATGCTTCGAGTCTATCATCTACTACTTCTTCTCTAATGTTTGTGCATGTTTCCCCAAGACCTATTTACCAAAGTACCTTCTTTCCGGCATCCACAAGAGTTGCCGCATTTATTCTTCGTGCTTCCGCATGATATACAGTGTGTCCCCGGATGGACTGAACAAGAGGGAAAAAATTTTTAATTTTAACTTTACGCAAAAATGTCATTCTTTATAACAATTTTTGATTGCCTCAAAACCACCTATTCTGAAATAAAAATCTAGATATTCCTTTTAGCAGCTGAGAAATTTACAAAAAACGCAAAATCTACAGCGGAAATTTTTCTAAGTTGGAAGATGATAGTCTAATTCAATCAAAAACATGTAACTTAGAAAAATTTCCGTTGTATAAATATTATCATGATCGTTTCACTTCGGGTTTTAGCGGATGTGGATAGCAACTATCGTATTTCAAATAGAACACCCTGTATTTTATTGCATTTTCGAAATCTACATTGTGTGATAGGTACATTTTTGACGTTTGACTGCTTTTCTTTAGGGCCCTGTACCTGTCACTGCGTTGGCTTGAATTTAAAAAAGGCTTCCAAAATTAACAATACTACTGACTTGATGCTATATGAGAATGATTCAAATTTTGATCGCCCATCTACAGGGTGTTTTAAAACTAATGGTCAACTTTAATAACCTCAATCCTTAACAAGTTTTTTCAAATGAAACCTGCTTTTTGTCTTTTTGCACTTTGAAATGTCGAAAAAAATTCCTACATCGATCAATTATTACATTCCCTATACCTATATGCTGTGCTTTTCGTTTTATTAAGCGGCAGAGCAAAGCGATAGGGGAGTCGATGGTGTCCGTCTGTCCGTGAACACGATAACTGTCAAACGCTTGGACCGATTCGGTTCAAACTTTGCACAGTTAACACATATAACAAGCCAATTGAAAATGGGTCAAATCCAATGACCCCGTAGGGTCACACCGAGGTTCTCTCTGTCGCTTTTTTAGACGCTCTTTCTGGGGGTTTATTTTAACTTTGGCAACTGGGCATAGTTGACATACAGGGTGCGGCCCATTATGTATGGAATATATAGTACCTACTTACTATGTATATAGTATACCTACACAATTTTTCTATATGAAACATTTTATTTCCCATAATAAGACAGCATTCAGTTGTTTTTATTTCAGAAAACAAATGTGTAAAGAAAAACAGTTGAATTTTTTTAATTTATATTTCTCTGGCGCCGGCCCGCCAACTTCGTCTTTGCAAAGAGCGCGAGTGTTCACAGTGGCGTAACTTGCTGTTTTCTCCTTAAAGTAAATACATAAAAGCGGGACCAATTCAAATTTAAAATTGCCAGATAGCGCAATATCACAATATGTTATCTGGATACAAAATATAAGTATCTGTATCTAGATACACTGAAACAAATGTATCTAAAATAGAAACGCAAATAAAAGTATATTTTATTTTTATATTTTATTGTAATCTAGATACACTTATGACGCATTTTGTTAAATATTTATATAATGGAACAATTTTTAATGTACTTATCTATGTACTAAAATACATATCTAAATTATAGTAGCTAATTTGCAGTGAGCCGTGCCAGGATCCTTTCAGCGTAAATGCCCTAAGCTTAGCAACACCTGTGATTTGCAGATAATGCCTAATGTATCTCGGAAAGTGTTGCTCAAAGTCAAAGTTATTATATTTATTTCATAATCCCAATTAGCACATTTAAGTCCTTAGAAACTCTATGTTGTAAAAGATGTTTTCATTTGTCCTATAATCACAATGAGCACATCTAAAATCCTTAGCTAGCCACTTTATGTATTAAAAGGTGTCGTTTGAAGTACTTTTTAATATTTGTCTCATAATCACAATCAGTACATTTAAAATCCTTAGAATCTTTATGTGATAAAAAATGTTGCTTGAAGAGGGATTTATGATTTGTACCATAACCACAAGTAGCACATTTAAAATCCTTAGAAACTTTATGGTTTAGAAGGTGTTGTTTAAGATAGAATTTCCTATTTGTCTCATAGTTACAATGACCACATTTAAAATCCCTAGAAACTCTATGTTTTAAAAGGTGTCGTCTAAGATCAGATTTATAATTTGTTTCATAGTCACAATTGGCACATTTAAGATCTTTCAGAACCTTATGTCTTAAAATATGTTTTTTGAAGTTGTGTTTATCATTTGTCGCATAATCACAAGTAGCACATTTTAAATCCTTAGAAACTTTGTGTCTTAAAACATGCTGGTTGAAGAGGTATCTTTGATTTGTACCATAATCACAAGTAACACATTTAAATTTCTTAGAAAGTGTATGTTTTAAAAGGTGTCGTTTGAAGTACTTCTTAATATTTGTCTCATAATCACAATCAGTACATTTAAAATCCTTAGAAGCTTTATGTGTTAAAAGATGTTGATTGAAGTAGTGTTTACGATTTGTCCCATAATCACAAGTAGTACATTTAAAATCCATAGAAACTTTATGCTTTAAAAGGTGTCGTTTGAAATAGTTTTTAACATTTGTCTCATAATCACAATCAGGACATTTAAAATCCTTAAAAACATTATGCTTTAAAAGATGTTTTTTGAAGTTGTGTTTATCATTTGTCCCATAATCACAAATAGCACATTTAAAATCCTTAGAAACTTTATGTGTTAAAAGATGTTGTTTGAAGAGGTGTTTATGATTTGTCCCATAATCACAAATGGGACATTTAATATCCTTAGAAACATTATGTGTTAAAAGATGTTGTTTGAAGTTGTGTTTAATATTTGTACCATAATCGCAAATAGCACATTTAAAATCCTTAGAAACTTTATGTATTAAAAGATGTTGTTTCAAAGTACCCTTAACATTGGTCTCATAATCACAATCACCACATTTAAACTCCTTGGAAACTTTATGTGTTAAAAGATGTTGTTTGAAGAGGTATTTATTATTTGTTCCATAATCACAATCAGAACATTTGAGATCCTTAGAACGTTTATGTTTTAGAAGATGTCGTTTCAAGTTGCATTTATTATTGGTCTCATAATCACAATCAGCACATTTAAAATCTTTAGACACCGTTTCACACAGGGTTAAAAGGTGACGCTGAAACTCAGGGTATTGCTGTACTTCTTCTTCTTTATAAAGAGATTGAGAACACGGTGTGCTAATGGTAATTTCGTCCTTTATTGTCACCAAAACTTCGTTGTTTATGGAAACGTGCTGTTCCTGAAGAACGGAATCGATTTCTTCTTCTTGTTTCGGTTCGATTTTAATGACTAGTGTGTCATTATCTCCATCCATACCTAATAACAATAATGGAATACGTAAATCTGGTAAAAATCTGTTTTGGTATTTAACAATACAGAGGGAGATCCGAACACAATAAGACATATGACTTACTTTCTCAGTAAAATTTGTTGAAGAAGGGTTACACCATTGAGTACTTAACTAATCCTTCACTAAACGGTTACACTATGCCCCCCCCTAGAGAAGATAAAGCTCCTTACTCTGAGGTCTAAACTGCCACTACCACACCACTACAATTCAATGCAACAATTATTTTGGTTAGATTCTAATAAAAATGAGGTTAGGTTTGCTATGTCGCTTTGGTTATACGCATACAGACTGAATTACCAACACTGGGAAATTACGATTTACATCGTTGGGTGGCAGCACTCGTACTGACGTGTGTGACGTGACGTGTGCCCATAGCAACGGGTCAACAATTTTTTTTTCACCTCGTTGGCCTATTGTAGACATACTATATAATACTCTCTAATACTCATATCACCTATCGGGCGATCAACAATGAATGACTGTCGAATCGCCTCCAGTCGAAAGAACAATATCGGTGAGGTTACGGACGGTTGTCTGTTTAATCGCATCTTAGGACAATAGGACACACAGTGCCTTCTGCGGTAGAGTTATTCTTTTTCGTAAATATTTGCAAAACACACCATGAAACATCAATAGAAACAATTTAAGAAATCAAGTGAAAGGAAATACGTTTGCAGGCTCCCGTTACATCTTGTTCTTAGGAATTGTCAAAATCCCTGTACGCGACTACACGCACAGACTTTTTACTGTTACACATAGCACTCCAGTGTCTACGTTTTGAACATGAGCGACACCTTGCTGGGCACGTGTTCCTGTTTTTATACGTAGGTACTCATGCAACGTACAGTACTTGTATTTATTTTACAAATGTTTTCGTGTGAGCTGCAGGACTCATTGTTTACTTTTCATCGCCCTCTTTCTTTTACGAGGCTTTCTTTTTACAAGATTAACTACCTATTGCCTAATTATTTTGTTTTGAAAGATTTCTGTCAGTGTCAAGGTGTCTCTGGCTTACATTCAAATCTAACACACCCATCACTATCTTGTCACGGATTAACTAAATCTTTCAGGCCACCGCGTATAGATTCCAGATGACAGGTTGATGTGACTTACACTGAGATATCTAAAGCCTGTAATCGGACACCTCATAATCTTTTGATACCAATATTATTATGGGTTTCACAACACCTTCTAGTAAGGTTGTTTGAATTTCTAATCGGATCCGGCGTGTGTCAATTAATAAGGTGGAGTCCGCAATAAATCTCTGGGGTATCGTCAAGGTTCCAATTTAAGACCCCTCCTATCACGTTAATTTATTAATGATAGTTTGAGTACCTACTGCTCATTAATTAATATCCATGGTAACGATTATTGGGACAATGGTTGCCATGGATAAGCTAAGCTCAGCCTACATTTTTTCGGTGCATACGGCAATAAATGCGGCATTGGGGACTGTACAAAGCGAAATCTTTACAGAATTTGTATTATAAAATCACTGGTACCTACTAAACCACGTATCATTTAAAATAGGTACCTACCTAATTTTTAATTACTCTATTCCTTGAACTGAGATCATGTTTAGTTCATCTATCATTACAATTTGCAGCGAATTTAAATCAGTACCTATGCCAGAGATGTGACCTATTACAGTAATTTACCTACAACATTAAGGCACATTTTACAGTGAAGTCATTAATTTAAATTCTGGAAATTATCCAATTGTTTGATGTTTATATGGACTTGTATATGTAAGCTAACAGTTTTCGCCGTAAACAAGTAATTCCAGAGATATGGCCTATGGGACTACTGTAACCAAAATAGTGACTGTTATTAACCTCGAATCCCAACTGTAGGCTTTCTTGTCCCGCACGAGGGACAAGTCTCAGGGGTGGGACCCTGCTAAGTCTTCGGATCTTCAACATCACAGTACTTATAATCTCCTGATCTCACATAGATCTGGCGTAACCGATTTTATTTGATTCTAATGTCAACTCCCATGAGTGCTTTGTGAAACAATAGAATCTTAAACGTCACGTTCGAGATGTCTATATCCCTTCAAATACCTAGTATATTTCATCGTCGGGTGCGACCAGTCGATTAGTTAGAGATGCTAGGGACATGAACCACCGCCGTCACCACCTGTTGATTTTTTTGGCGCCAAATGTTGATTGTTGTAATGAAAGCACAGCATAGCCAGAACCTCCTGTAAAATTTTGTTCTCTAAATTTGACCTTGCGCCATTTGCATTGGTATAAACTTAGACTATTTCTCTAAGGGTATAAAAGGCAGAGCCGTATTCAGAAAATTTAATATAAATGGTGACAGCTTGGTATAGGTATCAACAGGACCGTATCAAGTAGTAGATTTGTATATCGATGCACTGTTTTTTTAAGGTAGGAAAAGAACAATGTGAGATAGAATAAACTTTATTGGTGGCGCCAGATAATAAGTTTTTGAGTGTTATTTGTTTTAAAATTCCTATTTATAATTTTTAGTGTATAAAACAATCGGGTCCGAATGTAAAGTTTTAAAACATATTGCAATGGAAAGTGTTTGCAAGGGTGTGAATATTTCACTTGTGGAGAGTATTGTGGAGTAGTATGTAAATAAAATTATGTACAACATTATTGGATAATATACACTC
This sequence comes from Photinus pyralis, assembly GCF_008802855.1. Taxonomy (NCBI): domain Eukaryota; kingdom Metazoa; phylum Arthropoda; class Insecta; order Coleoptera; family Lampyridae; genus Photinus; species Photinus pyralis. Next base: position 48,348,106 of record NW_022170249.1, read on the forward strand.
TTCAAATCTTTTTTGGAAAATTACTTCTACTAATGCAATTACTCACAAAATTATCATGCGGCATTTTCAAACTGCCGAAAGTGACCGGTCTACGTTTTCATTGTCATATGCCTTAAAGTAGCAATACAAAGAGGTGTCGTCCAGGTTTTCATATGCTTTTGCATACTGCGTACATATGTAGCAAGAGTGTTTTCCTAATGCTTTTTGCATTAAGTATCCACAAATGTAACGAACATAATTAGTTTCCAACAATTTATGGGTTCGGTAATCAGAATCTTCGTTTCCATTATTACAGCCACAAAAGCTCACCACACAGATTCATATACAAAGATTACTACGCCACTGCTAGGAAAGAAATAATGAATCGCGCAAACAACAAATTGACTACGCCCATGATAAATCTATACCAAGATGGCAGGATGCGCGATTAGTTGCGCAAAATTTTCCCGCGCTAGTGAGTTTTCATGCTGTTCTGGGTATGCTGTGATGAAAGCTTGTTGTTAGCGTAAATATTGCATTCTGAGTTATATTCATAGAGTTTTTGCTTTGTTCTTGTGTTTGTGTTTAAGATATTCAGCTACTTTGATATCAGGTAAGGCATGTTTGCTAATATGTATCTGTATGAATTGTGCAACCTGGTTATATCAAGTATTTTCCATCTAACATGAACTAATATGTAATTTACAAGATGCTAATTGCTAACTAATGTCCATGTGCTTGTGGAAGTCTATGACATCTCAGGTTTATACCATGTTTAACTACACGGTGCTCATGTGTGTACCTATGTGAACCTCGACTTTCGTGCAGTAGGACCAGCAATGCTAGGTGTTGGTATTTAGGTTAGGGAGACTTGTAACATTCACGAATGTTGTGCCTTGTATGTAACAACATCTTCCTACCGTGAGAGGGAGTTCGGACGCTAGAATACAGGGAGATCAATAATCATATGCTGCGCCGCTCTTATAAAATATCACATTAGTAATCATTTGCCGCAACCAGGTATATGCGTGTACCAATACAAAACATAACCTATAATTTTACAAACCAAAACCATGATTTGTGATTCTTATTCGAATACTTTCGTTCCTTTCAAAACGGCTTTTTTCAAGACTACCAGTTTCTTTCGAATATTTACAAGGTGGGTAAATTACTTGTAAATTACAAACTAACGTTTTATTAGTTGTAGCGTGTAATAGGCAATAGGTTTACTCCGACAAGCCTTTTACTTTAGAAGAGAATAAGATGCGTTTGCTGTCCTGTTTCCGTAATGAGGACTAAAGACGAAAGTGGAGTTTGGGAGTACTCGATACGTTTGTGTATACAGGAGTTTCGATAAACGATTGTCAACCATGACGAGGATTACAACAATATACGCCGAAATGCTCATCGTCTACTTGAGCGGTTTAACATACAGGAAGTCTTGCTTCTGGGAAGTCACCTGGCCGCTTAGTGATTGCTAATAAGGAGGTTGTAAAAGATGTTCTTGCTGATCGTCTTGAGCAAAGTCGGAAAAAGCAGCTGCAACAATTTGTCCCACTAACGGGCATCTCATACGGAACGTGTGACGCTATTGCCTGGAGAAAATTGTACTTCTATCCTTTAAAGTAACCGTGTTACAAGAACTCATCGTCCAGACTTGCAAAGCCGTCTAAATTATTGCATGCAAATTTACGAGATGGCAACGTATTCGAAATCGTTTACACACCATTGCCGAATTCCGAGCAGGTATAGAAGCTGCCGTTTGAAACATTACGCAACAGCACTTACATGCCGGCTTCGAAAACATGAAGAAAAGAGTGAATCCCTGTCTTAATAATGGTGGCGAGCACTTCGAACAGTTGTTATAGTGTGCATGTAATTTACCCAATTACTTCGATATTAACGAGTTGTAAAGGAAATAAAATCGTTTCAATTTTTGTAGTAATTTGCTATTCGTGTAGTTCCACATAATTTGGAAACTTACAAGGTGGTTAAATCGTTGATTTAGGTTAAATATGGTTAAACGTCAAAAGTTTACTTTAAGGTTATGTTTTAGTATTGGTGCACCAGGCCTGTTGCGGCAAATGATTACTAACGTCATAATTTATTGAAGCGGTGCAGCAACTCAATATTGATCGCACTGTAGAAATGTATCCTAGAGTTAAGTCACGAAAGGATCCGAGGGTCTTCGAACCTTCAACTTTAAGGGCGTACTATCCGTAACCGAAGACCGCCTTTCCCATGGGCGGCGACCCATCTCTTAACCGTCTAGAGTGTTATGTTTTTACGGGACCAATGTCAGGGGAGTGTTACACTGTTACGAGGCACAGGTAGTAGTTACGGAGGTCTGGGGTTCATACCAACGTCATTACGTGGAAACTGAGCATAACTGGGGGCTCCACAAGTACACTGTATTATCATAACTAGATATATATAATTATACATATAATAAATGCATGAATGGGTTGCCTCTAACAATTTTAACTGCGGTAACGGGTTAATAGGCAAACATGCCAGCCCAATCCCTAACAATATAAGCGTGAAATGAGAGGGTACCAAGCGAATACGCTGGCCCAAACCTATCAAATAACAAGGTTCATTATCCAATGACTAACTAAAAAGTGAGTTGCCTTCTAGTCGCGATTAAAGGACATGTTGTGACGAATATTCTACGCATACTCGTCAAACGTCTCCTGCTACTTGAACTAGCCCATATACATTCATTAATTAAGCCAGTGTCCTGCTTAGGTGTTTGGTGATTTAATTTGCTTGTGATTAAGATAACTTGGGTTTTATTTAATGCGGAGGTTTTTTTCTAGTCGCGCTCTTTTTCCCCTTGCCTTGCATTCTGCTTTTGCGAGAGTGCTTTGCTTTTAATGTACCACATCCAAATTCCCGGGTTTTCAGAATAAGTTTACAATAAATGAACTCGCCGACATTACAGCGTTTTATTTGAGTGTTCCTGCCCGACCGAGCCCCGAGTCATTGTATTATCTTCGTGTAGGTAACTTAAGGCGGCCCTACCTTAGACGATCCGATCATGTGCCATTCTTTTGTTTTAATTTTAAATTTAAGTGGGAACTGCGTTTTGAGGCTGGGATTGCAACTCTTAACATCTCTCTTCTCTAATTAAAAAAAAACTTCTAGTTAGTGTAGATAAATGCCTATTTTTATATTCAGGTGTGGTAATTAAAACTGGCATATTTAGTTTTTCATTTGTTCCTTAAAAAACGCCCCATGAATCAGACCGAGGCTAAAGCCATCAATCTTCTCCCACACATTCTTTGAACCTGTTAAATTTGCACCTTTTATGCTATCGAATTATCTTACGCGTACCTACTCAAAAACGAAATATTATATCTTCATTAAAAAAGACTAAGGGACATATTCTCTAACGTTATAACGATGTGTTACATAGCGAATATCGTTCGGCAACTACTTTCTCTATTCTGTATAACATATAACATATGACAGTGATAGACCCTTAATTTGCAACCGACATCGTTATCTTCACGTTTTTCCAATTTAAAGGACAGAAGCCGATAATATTACTGTTATTTGAGCACCACTAAGCTGTCCAATGTCCAAAGTTTTACTACACTTCCTTTATTTAAGTATTTTAAAGTATAAGCTTAGTATAAGCTTACTTAATTTTTTTATAATCAATAAGTATCAAATGTAACTATTTATTGCTTAAACGACATAATACAAGAACGAGTACAAGAACTTGTAAAAATGTATAAGTACTTATTTTGTATAATACCTATCTATTTATACTACATCCGCTCGTTCAGTTTGAAGTAGATAATACTAATATGCCACTGATAATTCCTGCACGTTTGCAGGTTTTATAAAACAAAAGCAATATCTAGGGAACTAATATATACTCTTATTTCGAATTAATTGCGGGGGATATGAAGTAGAGCTCCTCATTTCGACCTTCACGCGAGGTATATGGATCTCAGTCGATTCTGATGAGTAGGGATACACGTAATGAGGTGCCGAAGGTTTTGTAATGTTCCCGTCTGAACTAGTCTTCCTTCTCTTCCTCGGATCCTCTCTATTGAAAAGGTCATGTTGACCCAGGTTCCTATCTCTGTAATGCATTTGCAAATGCAATCGAAACTGGTTCAGAAACTTACCTAGCTGCTTGGAAGTCTTCTATCTGTGGGGGGTCAAATAACATTTCCGCATCTATCTAAAACATTTGAATATTATAGAGGTGGCGCTGTATACCTACAGTTTGAAGTACCTCTTTTACTTTACTTGTTCCATTTCGTATCATTAAGACACTCATTATGAAATTAATAACCCATAAAACATATCCTCGAGCTGCCATAGACATCAAAATGCCATATAAAATAACCGAATATAGGATTGTGAAGTTTTTTTTAATATCACGATGAAACAGGGTAAGCATTGCGTCATAATTAGAAGCCAACAGCCCGGTTACTACCAGGTCGTAAACGCAAGTCAGCAGAGTCATCACTCCCCATGCCAGAGTTGCTCTTTTAAGATTATCGTGCTGACCTCGTCTTATACCTATACAATACTTGGAATGAGAGAAATACAGTGCGTTTACTTACTCAAAATTAATAACGTTGACAGAGTAACCCAGACTAGTGATATCACCAGGTATATAATTACAACTACAAACAATCCCATGCCTGGCATTGGAACGGCAAGGTTATCAACTAAAAATTAACCATTACAGTTCTTTTGTTAGTTGACAAACTGACTTGATCTAGCGGCTAGCATAGCCAATGAAACTATTCATCACTCATAACGGTTCACTATTTTGGTGTATTGTATTCATTCTGATGTACCTACTTACCCTGTAATGCTTGACCTATAAGAGACTCTAACACAGCGAAAAGCGTATTACCCGATTTTGGAACCTCGACGAATCGGTACGTTACTCCCATTATTGCCAGAATCGTCCATCCCAATCCTTGGAACTAAAAACAGATCGTAGCTACTCAAAAGTGCCAATTCGTTTTAACATGGCAAGACATTCGCATCACACAATTGTCTTGTTGTGAAATGGCTCGTCAATCGGGTCGAAACCAATGGGCACACAAATCAAGCGATTATCTACTTAAAAGGTTTAGTATCTATCGATGTACTTCCAAAATTTGAGTCCATTTTCACCAAATTGCGTCGGTTGCGTCTATGTTGGTTCTCAAAAAATGTTTTAATCGTGGACTTTGAAAGTATAGCAAACATACATCAGTGCAAAAAAGTGTCCAACGTTTTTAATATTGAGGTAGGTAAGCGGAAAACGTGTGCATTAACTTACGATTCCTAAGAAAGCCGCAATACCTAGTAAAGTATGGCCAGACTGAAATAATGGCTTCATCATTTTTCACGGCGACACGTTTAAATCAGCCTTAGGTCGTAACTAATGAGAATGGATGGCAAATGCTATTACTCACCGAAGTTATCAATTTACGATATAGAAGATAACATGCAACTGAAGTCGACAATTTTATCTTTTACGTTGGCATACTTCGGGATTGTGAGCTACGTGAAACTATTTGAGGGAAATGCCAGAAACCACAATAGTACATTTATATGAGAAAACAAGTGTGCACCTATAAGTACCTACGTCTTTAAAGCACACGTAACGAGTTGCATTTTTTATTATATTTGCACTATAATTTTAAAATAAGGAAAATAAGATAAAACCATATCGACGTTTTGATTAAGTGGGCTGCTTTTTGTAATTCCATGGTTCCCACGCAAATGGCACTTTAAGTTTCTTTTATCCTCGAATATTCCTAAGTATGTTTACATAGCATCTAAAAGTCAATGGAGAGAATACGTATGTAGGCAGCCATACGAACAGTGCTGTATTGTGGGTGCGATACCCATTAGAGTACTACATCAACGACCTCTACTGACAAACTGACCAACTGACAGGTTGTCTGTGTAGCGATTCTTTACTAACAAGGTGGCGATCTGCATACAACAGGCAGAGGCATTCGTCAGATACGTTATCTTTGGGGGGGGGGGGAGGTGGAATGCCTATCGCACACCTCCGCCTGACTCTATAGCGTAGGTAATGTGGGGCCCGCATCCACTAAACCACTTCGCCAGTGGCATTTCTTCGCGAGTGATCTCTTAGTAAATTCTTATGCCTGTCTGTTTCCCACTTCCGCCTTCGCCTCCCTTTCCCGTGTGCCTCTTATTTGGACTATCAATTGTTCTATAATTCGCCACTTCTCCTCCGTTTCCAGCATTATACTGTTGAAGATAATTTGTTAAAATGATTGATACGTGAATTCGGATCAAGTAACTGAAAGTAATTTTTGAATGTCAGATATAATGAAAGTCATTGTTCATATAGTTTTCAATAAACTTATAATTTAATAACGATAATAACTGTGTAACAAGTGCTAATCATTTCCTGAATCCTGCAATAATCCAAGATATACCAATATATTACCTTCCTCTAAAATTTCTCCTATTTTAATGACCGCCCGCCATCTTTCGGCTTCCCATATGGGACAGTATAATACGCCATGTCTAGCGTCGTTGATCGCTCCGCAGTCCTTACATATATCGTGCTCTCTCTTTTGTATTTACACCCCGTTCTCTCCGTGTCGTCAGAAATTGCGTGACGAAATAATTCGTTTCGCCGTGTTTCCTTTTGGTCCACCTGTTCAGAGGTGTCCTATGACCGACTTAGTCCACGACTACCGGACGTGCCATTCTGCTTCCCACGCGTTTAAGGCCTCCCTGTTATTATTACCCTCGAACCTCACGCTGATCTTCAATCTTAGTGGGGGTGTGCTTGCCACCACGAACAGATCTGTATTTGATACAGTGCGGCAAGCCGCCGCTATTCTTAGCGCCATTTTTTTTTGTAACCTGTCTACTAACTCCCTAACTTTCCTAGTGCGAATAGCGCTGCCCCACACCTCGCTTCCATATAGCATCATGTTGTTCACCACCCTTCTTTTACCCTCTCGTGGCCCGCCTGTGTTCCATATCAGTCGATTTAACTTCTCCGCCATTCTACTGGCTTTCTACCGCTTTCTCTGCGTGCTGTATGAAGGTTAGGCTCCTGTCTAACTTCAATCCTAATATCTCTATTGACTTTTCTAGTGGTACTCTCGTATGGTCTACCATCAGGTTAACCTCCGGAAGTCTCCTTCTCCCGGCGACCAGGGCTGCCTTGGTTTTACTTATGGCACTCCTGCGTTGGACACAAAAAGGTAACTCTTTCCAAACGGTAATTTTCCGACGTTCTTCCTGTCATTGAGATAACTATACACAACTCTCCTCAAGTGGCCAGATATACCCTTTCTTCCCAGTTCTTCCATGATGACCTTCGTCGGGATCGAGTTGAAAGCATTTTGTACTTCTAGGGAGTCAATAATTTTCACCTCCCTAGTGTACCGGGAGCGTCTCAGGGCTTTTTGCGCTATGTCTTTAATTTTACTTAGTGCCTCTCTTGTACCTCTTCCTTTCCTGAAACCATACTGTCCTGCGGATAGATTAGAGTATTTCTCTATTCTCTCGACCAGAACTCTTTCTAGCAGTTTTCTCAGATGGCTTATTAGGGATGTGGGCCTCATTGACCCCGGGTCTTTTTTTGGAATAAGGACTACCGTCGCTTCCTTCCGCATCTCTGGGTATTCTCCTGTGGTTAGCACTTGAGCAAATACGCCAGAGAACCAGTCCGGTTTCTCGCCGGCTACTTTAGACACAAATTCTGATGGGAGCCCGTCTGGCCCGGGTGCCTTCTTCCTTGGCATCTTCCTAGCAGCTTCTTTTATCTCGTCTGTGCTCACTTTTTTAGGGTGGTCTTCTTCTGCCTCTCTGTCGCCTTGTTTGATAGTATGTCTTTTACTTGCATCGGAAAAAGTCTGTCAATATTGTCAGATACGTTATCTGGTATGTCATTAATGCATAGCAAGAAGAGTAATGGTCCCAGTTGTAATGAGCTTAGCCTCCAAGTATTTTGGCGGGCTAACATCAACTTCAAGTTGCACCGAAATATTTGAATATTCTCGCTTAAGTTTCCCGCGTGAATTTGTAACTCGGTGGCCTCCCCGAGTACACTCAAATCGTGATCGTCATGTAGGACACCTACGCTGTGTAGTAACTGGGTTCTAAACAGGAGCCGAAGGCGTTTATGGGTAAGGAACACCAAAAGCAATAGCTGACTAATGGCACGATCCCCTAGAGCTTGTGAGAGAAAATCGTACCCAAGAAACTCTCCGTCGCAGTCTTCAAAAACGTACATGTCAAAGCCTACAGCACTTTAGAGCCCTCGAGAGAGTAAAACTCTCTAACACAAACAGGGATAAATACTACGTAAAGCAGACAAGCTATGAGTAATCAAAATGGAATCGAGCCATTCCCCCAACATACAAAACTAAGAAATATTAAATGTGCCTCGCCGGACGGTAGGATTACTCACGCCCAGTGGCGTGCCTGTAGACGTGAGCTGCAGTTGCTTTGGTTTCGGAACGAGTGAAAATGTTAGTGTTTGATTCTCCAAGGCCCGTATAACCTTGAATAACTCGATCCCCTAAACACGCACACTTCCCTCTCGGCTACTCAAGCTTGTCACAGGTCACAGCACAATAAACAAATATAACAAAAGGCAATGAAATAAGTGAACCAACGCCAAAGAGGCCGGAGAGTGACTGAAAAGCGCGGTGCACAATTATAGGAACACGCAAATATGTACAAAACGGACACATGGGCCCTACTGACAATGAAACATAATTGCCAACACCAGCAACATAATACAAGTGATCGATCGGTAAAGAGTTATAATCTGCATTTACGTTCCCTTAACACCCCTAAAATCCACCCGAAAACCGCTCATTCTCTTCATTTCACGCATTTCTAGGAAATCTCTGAACTGTAGCTGCTGAAAATTGCAAACAGATGTTGTCTTCCGAGAAATTCCATCCGTCTCATCTTCGCTCTCTTTCCCTTTTCTATAATCCCACCAGATTTCGGTTGGCAGCCTTTTGTAACTAACATGATGTGTATAGGGTGCTTCGTATTGACAATCATATTCACAGGATGTTGCTAAGTTTGGGGCATCCCACAGTATACTTTGTTGAGGTGCACAGTTAGTTAGAGATAACATTTTACTGTATTGATTGTTTAGTCGAACAGGGTCGATTAGACTGTAGCGTAACGGACCCTTGGAGAAGCAGCGCCGGGCACATTTGGGCGTTGAAGATTGACAACACTTACCTAACGACTTTAATCGATATTTTTTTGTTACCTGTTTGCGACATTTTCAATTAACTACATGCGAAATTTGATCACTCGCTAGTAGGCGGGGGACACTTTGTAACCAAAGGTCCAATCTTCTAATGAATAGATATAACTTTTGTTTGAAAAGTGATTTTTAAAGAACAGTTCGACAATTTTGGTCCTTAACTCATCAAGTATGTACACAACGAATTTCGTGGAATTATCTCCATTTTCGTTGTCCGACCAAGAATTGCAATGGACTTTTTTTTGGAATTTTCAAAAACTAATTTCATATTCGTGATTTTCATGTTCAAAAACCACCAGATCGTCGAAATCAGAATTTTTTTCGCACCCTCACTTAGGGGTGCACCATTTCGCGGTAAAAATTTTGAATATTTTTTTTGAAGAATCGGAAAGGGCATATCTGAGAACCTATTCACCACCAGTCCAGAGCTGGGTACTGCTTGCGAGCGTTTCGCTTGAAGAAGCGCCCCAAAGCGAATCGCTCGCAAGCGTTTTTTCCGGTCACGAGCACTTTTCCCGAGCGCTCGCGATACACTCGGGCACTTTAGAAGTGTTCGGAACTCGCAACCGGTTTCGCTTTGCAAAACAGCTCGATGCTTGCGAGCATTTTTGAAACAATTGGAGCGCTCTAACTGTTCTTTAGAACGCTCGACCTAGCTCTGCACCAGTCTTTCTAACTCTTATGGTTGCTGAGAGAAAAATTAAAGAAGAAATGCAAATTTCACCACTTTTGTGGGGGTAGCCCCCAAACGAAACACGTTGGACCCTCGGTTTATTTGGAAAAAAGTGCTTGTTTTGATCCCCTCTACCACCCAAATTTTTTTACATACTTATATGTAACACCCTGTATAAATCTGCTTTGTCAATGGTTGAATTTAAATTGATTTTTAGTAAAGCGGGATCAGCACGTAGTCAGAGAAAATATTAGTATCAAAACAGACTTACGTAGAAACAAGGTATGTGAATCTCAAGCAATTCGATTGTATCGAAAACCAATATGTAATCAAGAGTTAAATCAGGGAATCGACAAAAAGTTTACCTTTGAACTTCGGGTCGCAACCTTGTGAGCTCAGAATGGTGCGTTCTGCAAATCTGTAACAGACAACACCACAAAGAAACAAAAGGGGTATTGAATCGCGCTGCACATAAAGTATTGCGAAATAGCAATGCTAACGTCTGACACTAAGTAGGATATTAAATGTAATTAATACTCAAATAGAATCAATAATTGGAATGACTTTACACTAGCAAACGCAACATTTTGATCCTTACTGTCCGGGTATAACAGCATAAAAGTGAAAAATACTTTACGGTACACAAACTAAATTTCTATTCAATACCAATGCAACCTAATCAATTCAAAACATAGACAAGATAATATGCTAACTGCTAAATCATCTACGTACTGCGTGGGTAATGCTAAAATATCCAAGTCGGTCAAACGCAAAAGGTTATCCAAAATATATAATGATGAGAAATGTAAAAGAAAACCTGTAGGTAAGAAAAAGGTGAGGAAAGTTAAAGATAAAATTTGAGCGAAAGTTCAAACCCTAAAAATATGTACGTAATAAAAAAAGAATAATGCGTCATAATCTAACATGCCTCGAATTGTTTAAATGCAAAATACTAATCCGTAAAAACGGTACGATGGAGTCACCAAGACATCAAGAGAAAGGGAGAAACCACTGCAAAGATAATTATGGTAAAGACCTTTTCAGGCAGACGCGAAGTCAGAAAGAGTAACGGTTACCAAGAGACCTTTTGCATCTAATCAGTTCTAGAGCAGAGACTTTACTAAAGAGGAAGAGAAATACAACTGGGTGGGCAAGATAAACCTAAAGAAGATGAAATAGCATGGAAAATACTGCGCGACACTAATAACTATAGCAATAAGAAACCTATAACGCGAAAACACAGAACTAGGTAAATGAACTCTTTTACAAAACTAACTTACATCTCAACTAGTGGATTACAAAGAAGATACCGAGATGGCGTAAGGATATCATGTAAATTTTGAATTTAAATAAAAATACAGAGCAAAGGCTACTCCAAAAGGTTTTATGCACCAACAATGAATCACCTTGTACAAATACCTGTTTTTATTCAAACCGCTTCTCTGCTTCGGAACCGTGGTATTAACATGTTTACAAAGTCATGGTATATTCACTTGGATTTGGAATAATTGGTTCTTCAAGATCTTAACCCGCCATTTACGAATTTTGTTTGGGTCACTGCCCATCGTAGGTACTACATACTCAAATGGCAAAAACTTTACTCAACCCACTACACCAGGGTCTTAGAGAAAACTATAACCGTCATCGATGATTCTGCAACTCTTTTTGTATTTCTTCTAAATAAATAAACAAAAACAATAACAAAATATAGCCAAGTACTTAAGAAAATAATCATATACCCGTGTAGTATTTCATTTTAATCAAAGTCGACAGTTAGTAATTTTTAATACCTTTCATTACGGTTAAACATGGAGTTGGGAGGAGGCGGTGATTGTTGATGCGGAGGGGAGTAATCAGGTTGAGGTACGTTCGGTGAGGCATATCGGTAATTAGCGGGCGGTTTCGGAGGTAAAACATTCTTCGGATAACTTCTAGGATCCTGCTTTCCCAATCCAGCGACACGATCTGCTTCCATCCGGGAATTGTCTCCTCCCGGATAGTTGTGGTTGCCGGATGGCGGTCTTGAATCGAACCTTGGTTCCTCGCGTTCCCAGCCGTAGGCACGGTTGGTATGACCTGGATGATTTCTGTAACGAGGTCGATGATTAGTTATTTCGAAAGGTAATCAGTCATTGATGATTGATTACCTGCCATCGATCGTATTTGAGTAGTAGACGTCAGTGTTTGCCTAAAACGAATCCGATAAGCTATTGTGTAGGCAGCAGTAACACCTACCTTCGTCTTTTGATTAGGGCTAATTAACATTAAGGTCGAAAGGACTAAATTAATAATCCATAAGACGTATCCTCGAGCCGCAAGAGTAAACAAAGTACCATACCCAATAAGTATGTATAGATAGCCAGCGTTATGATTGTAGTTGTACACTTCAAGATATTTTCTGTAATTATCTCCCAACATTGCTGCTACGATCATGTCATAAATGCATATGACTAGTGTTAGCACTCCCCATCCCGCTCTTACTTTGTTCGAATAGTTGGGACGTTGTGCCTTTATACCTATAAAGTGAAACGAATAAGTAAATTTATTCAGATAATTAGGTGTTTTATAGGTACTTTGAAGGACGATGTCCATTTAAATCCGAGCGACCGAAGAGAGCGAGGTGTTAACGGGAAAAATCTTTTAAACTATAAAACACCGTGCTATCTTCAACATTTTTTATAACACTGAAGCATATTTTATCCGAATTCGTCTTTTACTAATATTTTATCATGAGAGAAAAATGTTTCTCCAGACTGGCGTAGGTAGTAACCATGGTAATAGAATCAACAACATTAGGACGAAAAATTATAGGAAACAATGAATTTTATATAAATAACTTAAGAAGCGAGTTTAAATGAATCTTACAAACGGTTTAAAATGTCAGTGTTATAAAAAGTACATATTGGTTGTACAATGGTTACTTACTAATAAATAACATTGATGACAGAATAACCCAAAAGACCGATATGATGAGGTACACAATTGCGACTATAAACAATCCTAGGCCGTTCAATGTAGTAAAGGACCCATCATCTAAAAGATAAAAAAAATACTTATAAGGAGGGTACCATAGACATCGATTATGTTGTGACCAATTCTCTACAAAGTATACAGTAGACTCGTACAGAAAATATTCCAAAATAACCCTTTGCACTTCGAAAATTTTAAAAATACTGTTCCATTTCTAAAAATCAACTTTGGTATCAAAATCTATTTTTTGACGCACCCTGTATATTTTCTCTTTAGTGCAAGAGATGTTATTTGTACAACTAGGTTTGAAAGTGATACTTTTTGCATAGTGATCCTTAATAACCCATAATTGAGTAATATCAATGCCATTCGCAATGTACTGTGAAGAAAAGTAACACTTTCCACAAGATTTTTTCATAAAAAAAGTTTGGTAATTTGATCTCTATGCAAAAAATGGAGGTACAAGTGTGCGAGCATTTTTTTTAAATCCAACACCCGATTTTTAAATGAATTTGTTCCATATTTTAGCCGCTCATTGTATAAAATCGACTATATTATATACTTACTCTGGATTAGTCCAACCAAGAATTTATTTAATGTTTGCGAATGGGTGGGAGTCCAGTTTGGATCGTGGTCAAAACGGGCTACTATACCTAGTACTGCCAGAATCGTCCATACCAGCCCTTGAAACTAAAAGACATTGTACGTTACCAAATTACACAATCAGGCTAATCAATTGTTTAAAAAAGTTTCTTAGCCATACGAAATGATATAGATATATGAGTAACTAAGTATTGAAAATTTTAACTTACAATTCCTAGGCCAGCTGCAAACGCTGTTAGTGTGTTGCCAGATTGGTTTAACGACATCTTTCTTTGAGACGAACGGCTTCAAATGTGCCACCTCAGTCCATTGTCTAAATTACATCTCACAATCTACACTTAGTATCAAATAGATAGCACAATCGAATCGAGCCTATCAATTTATAAAACGCATAGCGACACCTAGGAAATCGACAATTATTTTACACGTTCGCAGATATTTGTGAGGGTTCTAGTCTATCCAAATAGAAATTTTGTACTTTTGGACCATGAGACATGGCGTCACGAAATACGTCAAAGAAAAATTCATATTCTGATAAGATCTGAAGTAGGTAGGTACCTAAGCGTATTTGGGCAACACTATTTTATGACTAATTAAGCACTTGTAGTACAGAGTTCGGCAATGAAACGGGAAGATTTCGTAAATAATTTTATTATCGAAAAAATATTTTTTTTGTAATTAGTAATACCATACTGGGAAATAAAAGAGTAGCCATTTGATATACAATGTTAAAAAACATTATTTTTTGAAAATTACATCTGTCAAATGGCCTCCGTTGACACGTATGCATTCATGGAGTCGAACACGTTCAATATTTTCAGGGATTCGAATCCTTCTGGCACTACCACCTCTTTCTCTAGACGTCGATCCAGTTTGCTCGAGGTTGTTTAGCCACATTCGAATCGCATGGTCTGACGGAACCGGTTGGTTACGCGGTATGTTAAAATGCCGTCTAACATCTCGACGCGTTTGCATTAAACTCTCGCCATTTTGGTAATAAGCCTTAATTGCGTAACCGCGATGCTCACCCGTCCAACGCTCCATTGTAGACTAAATGGCAAGCCACTAGGGTCCCGACAGGTCTGTGACTGTCCTCCCTACCACTTCACCGCCCGCTGCAAGCCCCACCCCAAATCTTCCCGTTTCATTGCCGGACCCTGTATTATCTTCTAGTGTAGGTACGCAGCAATAGGTTGGTCTAGATCTAGATCCACTTAATAAACTTACAAGTATTTTGGGTGGAATATAATGGTATAGTGAATCACTATTTTATACCGTTTTTTATTAGGTTGGATGTATGATTGAAAAAGTGTAGTGCGTGTTTGGCCGTTGGTAAATGTCGTTTGCCACCGTGGACGTAGAGAGGCGAGTCTAAGGGAGGGCTCGAGCTATGCCGAACTCGCCTTCGGCTCGCTCGGCATTGGTGTGCAAAAAAGTGTAGTGTAACCTCAGTTAGTTATTGTTAAAAACATAGTTTGACGACTCTTTCGAGGGGTGCTAGAGCACCTTCAGCAACCCCCTTGGCTACGCCCTTGTTGTGAACGCTTTTTAAGTATAGATATAGATTCACTTCGTCTTTAGAATGTACAGTATGCATATTTCAAGCGCAAATCTACGTATTAATATTAAACCTCGACAATATACTTAGGTCGTATGTTGCTATATACTTGGCGTTAAAAAGTATCCTCAATGATTTTTACCAACCGCAAAGCTTAAAAGACAATTTCGACAACTACTCGCGTTAAGTTTTTCATATTTGTATGATGGCGTCCAGATGTCGCCGACCCCACATCCTGACTACATGGACAGATACCAGGAAATACTGTGGCCATAACAGCACGAGCCCTAGGCGCATGTTGTGGCGAAAGACACTTCATATATGAATTTATAAGCGAGTTGTGGTGGCAGGGTGCATTGAGGCGAATAACTAATCATATGCAAATATTTTCTAAGCGAAATGTACGCCAATGCAAGTACGATCGATAAGTCACAGTTTATAATTTCTCTCCAAAACCACGCATGCGCAATAGACAACTTCCTTATTTGTGGAGCAATTTAATCAAATTTTTTGTGGTAGCTTCCTCTTCTAATACAAGCGAACAAAATGACCGCAATAAAAATAGAACTGTGCATGCGCAATAGGCACGCAAAGGACCGATATTATGAAGCGCTCGTTTTGTTAATAAAGAAACGATTCCACCGCGACCAGGTGGTTTTAACATTCTATTTTGAGAATGTTTTGACCGATTTAAAACCTGGAAAAGGGAAGCAGTTGTAGTACCGCGAGGCCTTTCGTTGAGGTTCTTATTAAAAGTTAAAAGTTTCTACCGTCCGAACAGGGCACCAGAAATTTGTCATTTTATTCATCAAGCCAGTTTTGTTGGTCATCTAAGTCAAAGTGAAGTTCAGAAGCAGTCAGCGTTTGTGTATGAATTAAGTGCGCCTAATATCTCAAACCTTGTACGAGCAGATTATTGAGAGGGAACACTGTACTAATTTTAAGATTTCTTATTTTAATTGTAGACCGCCTGCGTGCGGGGTAATATGTCCAGAAAAGCTTTGTAAACTTTTCTTTCTTAGAAGTATAATCCACAGGAAGTCAATGAAAAAACCAAAACCCATAACGCATTTTCAAAAATTCACATTTATTGATTTTCTGTAATCTTAGCTACAATTCTGTCTAGAAATCACTGACCTTGTACCAGTAAGTACCTTACACGTGATGTTGTGGTAGCGTTTTCTATGTGAAATGAAGCAAGTATTGTCCATCTATTTTACATACAACTGAAGAGAGACGAAAGAATGGCATCAGTTTAGTCATTTGTTTCTGCACTAAAAATCACGATGGATTTCTCTATAAGTAAAACACCTCAGACACGCATCTGCAAACAATGTGATTAATGAAAGAATAAAGCGAAATTTCTCACCCCGAGGAAAAGATGTTGTCTTTCGGTACACACAGTGATTTAGCCTTGCGTTTAAAAAATGCTCTTCTTTTGAAGGCAATTTTTCTTCGCTTCCCTTTCTCATTTGCTGGTGGTTCTACGATCTCTTCTTTATACGTTCCGTCATCGTCAAGTAGATATTGCGCATGATTATCTTTAGTAACATCTGCCTAAGTAAATGTTTAGTATTCCAAACGGTTAACGACCCAAACGCTTACTCTCTATACTGATACTCGCATCGTCATCGAAATCTTGATATGCGTTGACAGACGCCTGAACGATACGAAAGAATAAAAATAAGTTAACGAACCATATTATGAACAATCGGGAGAATATCACCATCATGAGGATTGATGGATAAACCATAGACACAGCGTACAGCTTGATATTGATCTCGTCCAGTAGGTCTTGATTGGGTATGCCTATGAACATGGCCCAGCTCTGGAAGTCCTGAAAATGGTGATCAGCAAGAGCTTCTGGACGCGGTACCTACCGAAGTAAGTGAAACGTCAATTCCGTACCACGCAGCGCAGACTCCATCAAAAAAGAGTAGAATAAGTAACACAGACGGCCATGGAAAATGCATTAGCAGCGCCCACTGGTTTCTTATACGACAGAGTGTCGCAACTGATCCAAAAAGTTGTTACATTGTGACGATGGTACAAGTCAGGACATACTTAACAGGTTTAGGGCAGTAACCATCCACAGCGCGTCAATGACGATGTATGTCGAAAATATGTTTGCGGTTCTATCTGCTGCGGCGGATTGTGGCGGGAAGGGCAGGTTCAGTGCTCGATTCGCAGTTTCGTTTCCCAAGTATCTGTAGTCAATTACATCCAAAACAGTGACATTGACGCAAGAATCTGTTGAAAAATAGCACATGTACGGTTTGCCTAGGACTAATAGTTTGAGATATGGAAAGTGCCCATCATTATGTGAGTGGACAAATGGATCAGGGTTGTTTCCTTTAAAAAAATCTATGTCACATACAATCATAAGGGGAGGAGTGGAGAAGGTAATGCATGTGTTGTTTTTATGAATTAATTTAACTGCACATGATTTGATTACCCTATTTTTATCGTACAATTTAAGATGTTTTATTTGTACCTTTACCCTTTTGCTTTTTGTTGTCGTAGTTGATTTATTTCATGTATTTGTATGGGCTCTATGGCGGGGTTTTTGTCCCGCAGAAGGTTTCCCTGTTATTGTGTTGATGTGCGCGTAATATAAGTATCTATTTGGTCTTGTCTTTTCTTACGCACAAAATTCTGCATTTTATTCACTTCCCCTCCCGATTATGTTTCAAGTACCGAGATTTTTCAAAAGGGGGGAGGGGTAGAAATTTTGTAAAAATTGTATTTGGTTTCCCGCTTGACGAATTTTTATTGGTGCATTTTTAAAAGTAAAGAATGCGCATGCTAGTTTACTTTTTTTATTTTCTTCCTTCTCCCTTGCGAGTATTTGTTGATCGGCACGTTCTAAGAGTAGTTGTGTTTACTTTGGGAAAAAGTAACAAAATTACCTTGAGGTATACACACGGTAAGCTCAGGCAAAGTAGAGGTGGGGCGGGGTGAATATCGGGGTTCTTGTACACTAGCAAAAATAAAGAAAGAGGGAAATATAGTAAAAGTAAACCGAATAGCCGTCACTTTCAAAAGATAGGAGACAATACTTACAAAAAGGAGGAAACAAAGCAGATTAAGATATCCTTGTTCTGGTCTTGAAAAGCTAAAGAATTAAAATACTTATTAGGGATAGAACAATAATTGACGTCACAATCGAGGGTAATGATCTCAAAAGTATTACAAATAGGACACTGTAATATATAGATCTGCAATATCAATATTTAAATTAAACAATTAAAAGGGGTAGTGAATAGCGCGGAACATAAAATATTGCGGAAAAAATCCTAACGTCTGACAAGAAGGCAATCGTATACCAGAACTCAAATTAATACTCAAAAAGAATCACTACCTAATTCGAATGACTACATTAACAAAAACAAAGTTTTGGTTCGGCCACGAATTTCTCGTACCTACAATCAGTAATATAATATATACCTATACAAAAGCATGAACGGTAATACGGAAATAGTTATTTGTTTCATTAGTACAAAAAATGTCAGTTTTCGGGACGAGGAAGATAGTTGCTGGACGACGCGTTAGCGGAGTCCAGCAACCTTCCGAGTCCCGAAAACGCATTTTTTGTACGAATAAAACATAAAATTTTTTCTCCAACCCCCTTTACTTCAAATTATATTCGAATTTAGATTCAGTCACAGTTTCACTACTATAGTATAAGAACTTCTGCTTTCTTGTCCTCACGTGTCATGCCACTCTAGTTTTTAGGTTAACTTATAACCTATTCGTTCTGACTTCTTACTTCTCACCTCTCGCGACTTTGTAGGGAGCAAATCTTGAGGTAGCATGTTCTGCCGTTTCTATAATCTCTGGCGGAGTGCAATCCATGTCGCTATCAGTTTCAGTCATTTTATTGTATACACAATTAATATTGTTATATTTTGTATTGAAATAAAAAACTTACCGTACAGTTTTTTAATTAAAATTAATTGCAATTAACTTTTTCAAATTTTAAATTCAAAATGACAGATAATAGTGCAAGGGGTCTGAAGTAGATGGCGTTACGCGCGACGGCGGGTTGTATACGTATTAAAATTACGTTCATCGAATATGTAAATTACGTTACACATGGTTTAAATAAAAATAGCGAGCGTAAATCATTTTCAATACATGTACATACGTATAGGTGACATCATTATTTGCATTTATATGCAAAAAGATTTGATTTGTATGTATAGAAATATCTTATAACCTGCAATGTAAAACGATGTCAATGTGACATATCTCCGTGATTGTAATTTTTTAATTGGCCAACTTTCAAGGTCAATTTCTTTTTGGTACTAGGACCAAAAGTATCTACTTTTTGTACAGTTGCCATGGTGAAAACGATTAATCCGCAAAACGTCAATTTTACGTACCGAACACTGTCACAAAATAGCGTCTTATTCAGGTGGTTGGAGAAAAAATACTTTTTGTACTCATTGAATGGAAAGATAATGTTTCCAAGCATCCTCGATGCACGGGAAAACGACTTTCCCGCATCGCGGTGTTTTTTAGTTTCCGCTGGAGAGAAGGGGTTATGCGCGTTCTTCGGTTGGTAGTACTTATTGAAGTCAACGAACGTCATGTCATGATTTTAACTGTCATCTGCTGTAAAATCAATTAAACCGTTGGTTGAGGGTATTTAGTGCGATTAATCGGAAACAGACGTACACTAAGTTTTACGTAAATATATAAACAAGAACTTATAACGCAATCAAATTATTTTTCAGAATTGGAACTCAAGAAAAAGTAAAATTTATTGTTAAAACGTCTTAAAATGTGACCAGTGATATTCTGCAACTATTCGCATATGCAGTTTAAGAAAGCACATATTAACACACAAAGCTTCCAAGGATTTTAAATGTAACGAGTGTATTTACGCAACTCAAGATATTCAGTGCAAACGATGCAATGCCGTGACCAGTAGCACTCATTGCAAAGGCAAAATATGTATTAACCAAAGATGTGGAAGTTTTAAATGTGACCAGTGCATTATTAAAAGTGGGTAGTTACAAAATTATGTTACCAACCAAACATATGATTGTGTTACCAACTCATGATTTAAAAAAAGCTAATTTACAAAACTTTAGTAATTTTGACCTTTTTTTACGCAATTCGTTACAAAAAATATTGTACCTAACTCTTTCGGAAAGAATTTTCCCGCATTCGCACTAAATGCAGCACTCCCTACGGTCGTGCTGCAAACAAAGTGCTCATGCGGGAAAATTAACTTACCGAACTTGTTAGGTAAATAACTATTACGAATAGCAAGAGTAAAACAAATAACGTGACTAAAACATTGTAAATATCGGTCTCGGACCAAGTCTCGGTAACTTCTAAAACTAATTTACAAAGAAACGGTAGCTAATATGTTAAATAACACAGCTAATCTGAAGGATAGGTAAACAAAATTCACGTAAGTAGATCACAGGTCATTATTGTAGGCAGATCATGTGTTTGGTTTCACTGAAATCTGCCGGTAAGGTAGAAACATCCGTCGCGTCGTTGTTGATATGATAGAATGGCGGTGGGAATTTTCCTTTAGCAATATTGAGAAAATCCAAAATTATTCGGTTTTGACTCAGGAATATCGACGTAGAAAGCAACCATCAAGTAGGTAATAATAAAGAAAAGAGTAAGCCAGATGTAAGAAGCCTAAATAATTACTGTTCAAAGTCAAGCTCAAGGGCAATGCGTATTTTTTGGTATATGCCGAAAACGGCCTTAGAACTAGAATAGATCCGCAAATGCGTCAGCAAAGTGTTGAAATCAAAATACCAAGAGAAAAACTTCACTAAACTTATAAAACTATGGAGTAAACGTTCTTCTACAAGTAACGGTTGAATGTGTTTTGTACCAAAAAGTGCGTGCGCTGAAATAAATTAAAGAAAACTCTGCACGACCTCCGTCGGGAAAACAAAGAACTATTGTAATGTTACACACAGCGAAAATAAAGAACTCTACTACAAAACTAACTTACATCTTTAAACTAATGGATTACAAAGAAGATATCTAGATGGCGTAAGAATATTGAACTTCAATATCGAATTTAAATAAAACGTGACAGTTGTGTTCATTGCTAAAAATTCAATTAGGGTGTATCATTATTATTATTTTATGGCGAGTAACCGAATATTCTGAAATTCTCGAAGTAATTTTGGCACGAGTCTACACACTTATCTCTGATTGTAGAGGATTTAATTAAATGTTCAATTACGTAAGTAGCGGCCATTTTATTGAACCACTTGTTTATTGTGCTTTTCAAGACTTTTCTGTTCGTTTTATATGGAGTGTGTGGCTCATAATACAAGGATTTTGGCTCCTCAAGCAATCCGTATTTTTTTCCTTTGTTTTAGAGTGAATCGCAGGAAGCGTTGGAACGGAGCTCTCTTCCTATACTGGCGATTGCTTCATTAAAAGTAACATGGTTATGATTATTTTATGGAAGTTTAATTATCGGCGACAATTTATCATAAGAAATTGTGCGATGAATTACAACGTAATACTCACACCATTGTTCGTATTTACGGTAATAGTTTCTAATTCGCCACTTATCCCTTGAAATTATAGATGACCTAAGCTTTAATTAGCGCGTGTACAACTTTACTTCACCATATTCGCACGAAACTTCTCCGAAAGTAATACAAGCTCTCGATTAATAAAACCACCCTGCGTTAATTTACAGTTAGCTTAACTCTATCTCACCTTTAGGCGCAAATTCCCTTAAAAATAAAACACCCTGCGGTAATTTACAGGAGGCTCAGTGCGAATTGCCCAACTATTCTCCCAGAACAAGCTTCCCAATACTCCACTCCACAATACACCCTTCCCTTCACGCAAACCGTTTCAACAACTAACTGCATACAATAAATCAACTCAACAGTGAACGTGTAATTAAGATTGTGGAAAATTTAGGCCTTCTTCCGCAAATTTTTATATTCTAAACGTGTTATTAAGGTGCCCTCTATCCATTTCTAACAATTTCATAACTGAAGCACGAGTGAACACACAAAAGGTAGGTACCTACCTTATTCACTGGATCTAGAATTATTTACTTACCGCTGTAGAAGTACGTAAGGTACCAAAGGAATTTAAACGTGTTTCTGGTAATTCCATAATGACAATTGTAAAAATTTACCGCCCAAATACACCACGCTAGATGTAGTATCGTTTGGACCTAAAAAGGTGGCGCCTATTACCTACATTTTAGATCTCCTATTTTCACTTACAAATGACCAAATTGCCGCAAATATACACATAACATAGTCGCGGCAGCACATTTCTAAAATAAAAATTTAAATTATTCCCCTGTGATACATCTGTGTCAAATTTTGTACGTGTCATTTCTGCCACAAGGCTACTGTATCATTCTATTCTAGCTTTGTGTAAATGTGGCAACTTTGTACCCAATGAAAGTTACGTTTCAGACTAAGGTTTTCAGACAGAACATCTCATGGGGTTCTGCGGAAAGTTTGAGGTTCGTGTTTTGCAATAAGGTACATCTAGGCAAGTGTATTTTTCGAGTAGGTCAGTGTAGCGTATGGTTCAAATCTTAAAAAGTTAAAAAGTAATCGTAAACGATTTACATAAAGCGCATTTCCACTTGCATTCATTTCCCATTTGTAAGATGCAACTTCTGTTAAAATCGTAAAAATCCGGCCACAAATATGAAAGATAGCGTTGCACATGGGCAATCCATTTTGGACGTGCTACTTCAATTTCAGTTTATGAGAAGAATTTCATTTCAATGCTTTTCTAAATAAGGAAGTTGGAACTGCGCATGCGCAAACCTAAATTTTAAAACTAATGTTAGATTTTCCTTTGTTCCAAGCGCCTAAGTATCAAATTTCACTTAAATGCTTCCATAGATAAAAAAAAGTTGGCACTGCGCATGCGCAAAATAAAATTTTGAAACTGGCGCTAGATTTTCCTTTATTCCAAGTGCCTATGTATCAAATTTCGTTTAAATTCTTCCATAAATAAAAAAGTTGGCACTGCGCATGCGCAAAACCAAATTTTGAAATTGGCGTTTGATTTTCCTTTATCCCAAGTGCCTATGTATCAAATTTCGTTTAAATTCTTCCATAAATAAAAAAGTTGGCACTGCGCATGCGCAAAACCAAATTTTGAAATTGGCGTTTGATTTTCCTTTATTCCAAGTGCCTATGTATCAAATTTCATTCAAATACTTTTATAAGTAAAAAAGTTTGCAATTCGGTTTATAAATGGTCGAGATGCGAAAAGGGCACTGTGAATTTTGAATCGATTCGATCAACTTTTGGCATTGCGTATCATATGGCTAAATCTATTATATGCCCATATTGAATTTCATGCAATTCAGTTCATAACTAACGGAGATGTAAAAGCGATCGAACATTTCTAAACAAAGTTATCGTTCACACGGACAGATAGATGGACAGACAGACAAAGGAACAGACGGA